>NW_006921794.1:814754-815832 GCF_000298275.1 Orycteropus afer afer
CATGGGAGGTACAGACAACAAAGATGAACCCTTTTGCACATACAGTTCTGCATTGTCTGTGAAGGTAAACATGGATATATGGTTGGATATATGGGTGTACAGGCTAAACTATCAGGTATGTCTATGCAAGGGGGATTGTGCCCAAGACCATGTATAAAGTTGGCAGACAATGTTTCTACAAGCTATTTTTATGTTCTGTAAGAATTCCCAGGTATAGAGTAAAGCTGACAAGGGGCAAGGTTGTAGTCACTTCTTGGCCACAGCCAGCTACCTAGAGAGAGCGAGTGGTTGGACCTGTGGGCTCGGGACCACAGTTGCAGGGGACATGAAGCTCGACTGGTATAACATACTACACAGAAACATTGTTCCACATCCTACGTGGCAAGTAGTGACTGGAATCTTAAAAGCTTGCAAGTTGCCATCTAGATGCAACCATGGGTCTCTCCTCATCCAGAGCAAACAAGAATGAAAAAAAGCAAAGATCCATGGAAATAATTAGTCCAAGCAGCTGGTACACCATGCTATCCATAGCCTATATGACTATGAGACCAGAACTAGATGCTGCCTGGCTACCACTGTCAATCACTTAGAGGGGGATCTATGTAGGAAATACTGGACAGAGTGGGAGAACAATGTGGAACAAAACTCAAAATCATTTGGAAAAATAAAGGGACCAGGTTTGCTGGTCTGATAGAACCTGATGGGACCACTGAGACTATGGCCCCTAGCTGCCCTTCAGGTCTGGAATTCAACCCACTCCTGTGGCTTCCAGCCAAGCAAAAGACAGGCATATGACTTGAACATTTACATTAGGTAAATATGTTCCATGGACATATCAATCCTGGGAGAATAGAGAGGCCATGTATGCACAGGGAGACAGCTCGGGAGGTAGGAATGCATGGGAGAGAAGGACATAGGGAAGAGGTAACTATGGAGAGGAAGTGGGAGAGGAGCTGTTGCATTCTGGTAAATTGTAGTCAATGTCATGAGCCAGAGTGTTTGTGAGCTGCTGTATGGAAAGTGAATTTGTTCTGTAAACTTTCACCCAAATCACAATAAAAATTAAAAAAAAAAAAGT
>NW_006921794.1:817922-844624 GCF_000298275.1 Orycteropus afer afer
TGGCCAGACTTCGTCTCATCTATTTTGGTCACATTGTCAGAAGGGCCCATTCCCTGGAGATGGATGTCATGCTTGGTAGGGTGGAGGGTTGACGAAAGAGGGGGAGGCCTTCAATGAGATGGATTGACACGGTGGCTGCAATGATGGGCTCAAGTATAGCAGGGATCATGGAGCTGGCACAGGATGGGGCAGTGTTTTGTTCTGCTGTGCATGGGGTCGCTATGAGTCAGAAACAACTTGACGGCACCTAACAACAACAACAAAAGCCATCAGCCATTCCTTGGAAGGAAGGTTGGGCAATCTACTTCCATACTTACACTGCCTCAGAAACCCAAGGAGGGGGTCACTATGATTCAGAGATGACTCGACTTAATAGATAAAATAAGCAGAACTTGTTGACTGTGTCTGAGAGGTAGCCAACGGGAAGGTCAATATTCAGGTCTTTGGCTTGCAATGACTAGGTAGGTGATAGTGCCATGAATCAAGATGAAAAAGACAGAAGGATTTGGTAGTGGTATAGAAGATGAAGTCATTGTGAATCAAAAATCAGGCTCTACTTTCCATTTCAAATGCTGCTTTAGTTGTAGTAGTCTACATGGAGCTCTGGTGGTGTAGTAGACTTGACTTGACTGATAACTGGAAAGTCAGCAGTTCAAATCCACCAGCTGCTCTGCAGAAGGAAGATGGGGTGATCTACTTCTGTAAAGATTTACAGCCTTGGAAACCAAATGGAGGTTGCTATGAGTCAGAAATGACTTGATGGCCATGAGTTTATTTTTTTGATTTTTATATAAGTCATTTATCTCCCTGTTTCCTTACATTCCTTCATTGTTATATATTTTGTATCTTCCTTCTTTTTATTGCATTGTTTGAATATAGTTATACATACATATAAATGTAATATAAATTTATACATATATGTATAAATATGTCCAATACATATCTATATCTATGTATCTCCTAACTACCTACCTATCTATCTATCTATCTATTTATCTATCTATCTATCTATATGCTTTCTTTGCAGTAGAGTCAACAAATATTTAGTCATAATTGAGTGATGTAAAAAGTGTTATTTCTTGGTCAATTTTATAAATAGACTGAACAATGCAGAACTGTTCCAAAAATAAACATTATATATTAACACCAGTTCTTTGTCACTGGATTCGTTGGTATATATTGCCCTACCTGGAAATTAGGATTTTTAACCTTCAGTAAATAAAATGTCCGTTAACTTAAAAAAAAATCTATCATTCCTTATACTCTGCTGCTAGACAATTTTAACAAAACTCTTCATAACTATTTGGTCACTGACTTCATAAATTCACCATTTCTACAAAATTGCATTGAAACCCACTACCAAAGGCATTGAACTGCTCACATTTTTTCCTTTAATAAACACCTTTAATATCCTGAGGAAGACCTAATTCCTACCCTCAGTAATTCAAAATTTAGTGGGGAAGAGGGTTATTTCAACCAAATAAAACATGGTTCCCTAAGTGGGATCTTGGTTCGGACTTCTAAGACAGCATTTAAATCAAACCAAACCAAATCCACAGCCGTTGAGTTGATTCTGATTTATAGGGTCGCTATGAGTCAGAATCAACTCCATGGCAGTGGGTTTGGTTGGGTTAGGTGTAAGTGTTGTCTTAGAAGTTTGTACCAAATGGTAAAAGACATCAGAGAGTTCAAAAAGCTCTATGTGGGGAATTTCAAGATATTTTCACAGCAGCAACATTTATTCTGGGTCTTCAGAAATGTATAGGAGTCTATAAGGCCAACCCGGTGATGCTGGCATTCCTGACAGTATGGGCAAAGGCATAGAGTCCCTGAAAGAACCTCTGGTTTGGGGAGGAGGGAGCCATCAGGGACAGGTAAAGCACAAGGTCCTTTGCAGAGTGAGTGAGCTGCCAGGATGTTGGGACCAGACCGTGAGTGGCCTTCTGAACCACATTGAGAGAGCTGGTTTTGATCCTGTGAATGTCTAGTTCGATGGTTAAGCACAGGGACAAAACAAATATGATAGTTTTTGGAAAGTTTATGTTGACATGCTTGAGGATGATGCACTGTGGGTGGAAGAAAGGAGAAATAGAAAAGACCGGTACGTGGTAGCTGCAATAGTCCAAGCCGCAAATGATGGGCACATAAATTACTACAGGGAAGACCGGGGTAGGGAAGAGACAACTGATCACAGAGAATTTAGAAGGAAGAGACAATTACTCAGATGGTGGTGAATGAGGCCCGAGTCGAACACTGGTGACTCACGTTCCTAGTTGGATGACTAAGTAGTGGTACTGTTGTAACAAAGAGGAAAAAAACAGGTGGAGGAAGACAGGAGCAAAGAGCAGTGAGTTTTATTTTGGTCATACTGAATTTGAAATGCCTGACACTTCCCAATTCAGCTTATATTACCTGAGCACTCTTCTTCCTTCAGACATAAAGTATTTTGACTGGATTTCTTTGTTTTTCCTGTCAGTCACTTTCTACAAGAAATCCCAAAAGTAGCTTCCCATTGCTTCCTTTTTTAAAAAATTATATCATGATTTGGGTGAAAGTTTACAGAACCAATTCATTTTCTATACAGCAGTTCATACACATTTTGTTTCATGACATTGACTGCAATTCCCCACAATGTAACAGCTCCTTCCCACTTCCTCCCCATAGTTACCTTTCTGGTAGAGTGGGTTGCCTTTGGCCATTAATTAGCAGAAACTGAGAGACCAAGGAAATGGGAAGCAGAACTGCCTCAGCCTCAAAGGGTGGGACCCTGGCTTCTGGGGATGTGACCACCACAGCCTCCTAGGTTTTGAAGAGCTGGACCTTCAGCAACTTGGTTCTGGAGTGTGGGGCTGCTGTTCATGAGAGCCAGTAGGATGGGGTCATATCTGCTGCTCAAAAGTGAAGGAGCAGGGCTGCCATGCCAAAGAGGCAGAGGAACAGGGCCTGCCAGGCCAAGGGTGAGGTAGGCACTCAGATGGACTAGGAGACTTGGGCCCAATGAAGGAAATCTATACAGGTGCTAAGTTGACAAGGGTTGGAATTGTGGTAGTTGAGATTGTGAGTCAATTTGGCAGAGCCTGGTTTTGAGTGGCTGGGCAGCTGGAAGTAGTATTACCCATGACAAGACTGGTAATCAACTCCATGGTGAAATCTACTGTGAGCAGCTAAGAAGCAGCTCTGACAAAGGTCTGTACCTTTTTGGTACACTTGGATCCTGCATGTAGCCAAGTCTTCTTTCAGCCACCTATCATGATGGCCCTGTTGATCTTGGGACTGTCTATGGCCTTGAACTAGTGGCCTTCCATATTTGATAGTCTTGAGACTCTGCCATTGTACTTGTCAGCCTTGGGTTTGTAAGCCTCAGCAGCCAACAGCTGCCTGAGTGAAGAGACATCTCTAGCTCCAGCGGGTCTGGAGCAAGAGGCAGAGCTGAAGCCCGGGGATGATGGACCTTCACCCAGCCCCTAGAGCTGGTGCTGTGAACTTGGACTTCTAGCCTCCTAGGCTATAAGAGAATAAACTCCTCTTTGTTAAAGCTATCCACTTGTGGTATTCCTGTTAGAGCAGCACTAGAGAACAGAAACAATGAGTATCTCCATAATACACTTGCCCCAATGGTTCATGTCTCTCTGGAAAAGGTTTCTATTAGAAGCATCCAGTGAAAAGTTAATACTTCCATGTTTAACATATTCAACATATAATTGTAATCATAATATCTAATATTTTGGTTAATTACAACATTATTTGAGGGTGTGATACTAGGCCTCAGAATTCTGTGACAACTGAAAATCTGTTGGATGTTCCCAGATGAAAGAGACTGTGTGATGATGTCTTTGGCACTCTAGCTCCAATAATATGATCACACCATTAAAATTATACAGCTATGTATGTATTTCTTTTGTTGAGACTACAAACAAAAAATAGAAAAAAAAGGAAGTTTTCCAAACTCTAATAATGGGGCTAAGATAAGATATTATAATATTTTTCTGTATAAGATAATGTTTAAATATAGATTATTATAATGAACAAAACCACCAGTTGCTGTCAAGTCTCTGACTTATGAGGACCCCATGTGGGTCAGGGTAGTACTGTGCTCCATAGGGTTTCAATGGCTGATTTTTCAGTAGATTGCCATTATAATTAACGTGGGTAACATAATTCAAGAATCTTGCTTGTTTGGTTATTCTCCATTTGCCCAACTCCCCTTTCCACACAAGATTTCTTCTCTGTCTCTCTTTGCCCAGAAGAATGACCTCTGTGGCATCACCTGGGATTGTTGTCCTAGGGTGAACTTCAGGTGCAGTCTATGAGAGGAACTGGCAAGAGCCTAGAAGGTAGGAGAGAAAATCAGGGTATTGATTCTCTTCCACACCCTAACCTCACTGAGATTCTCCCATGGCTACATTGCTTTGCAGCCGCAGCTCCTGTCTGGCAGTGCCTGAGTGGGAAATACATAAAATCACTACTTCTGACTTCTCCATCACTTCACTGTGAGGATAGATTCAATGCATTATCCATTCTGTTCCCCTCTGTTCTGCACATGCAGCATCTCTTCCTCTGACCATAACCACCTCAGGTAGGCTTACCACCCCTTCATACTCTTTGTTTTATTGTTTGAACTGGGAGTAGGAGTGTGTCAAAGGAGTTTACTTATGCTGCCATCTTCCCAGAATGCTTGCTCATTCCTGTCTGTCTCTAAATCAGGTTCTCATGATTTCCTGCCTATAGGACTACAATAGCTTCTATACTGGCCTTCTTACAACCAACCTTCTCCCACTGAAAACTATCTTCCAGAATGTTCTATTTAACATGCTCAACGAGCTGTATTTTGTCTCCATTTGAAGCCCTAAAGTGGCTACTAATACTTAAGATAAAGTCCAAGCTCTTTACAAATCCCTCCCTAATGTTGCTACATCTAACTTTTTAGCCTCATCTTTCATCAATTCTGCCTTGTACTTCAAGTTCTCATTTTAGAACGTAAAGAATAACTTGTAATTTCTCTGCACATTTTGCTATTTATTTGAAAGCAATGTCTTTATCTATGTATGCATTTATTCTAAAAACCATTTAATAAGCACCAACTGTGAGGTTGGCACTGTAGTAGGCATAGGAGATATAATGCTGAAGAAGATAAAGTTGATACACGTTATTCATGGAATTTGTATCTGTGAATTTACCTATTTGCTAAAATTTATTTGCAACTCCAAACTCATTATCCATGGTGCTTTCATAGTCATTTAAGACATGCACAGAGTGATGAAAAATTTGAGTTTCACAACATACACATTCTCAGCTGAAGTCCAATAAAATGATGCTTCTTCTTCTCATTTCAGCTCTCATATTGTAAACAAATATCCTTTTTGTAATCTATTTAGTTCACTTTTTTTTTCCTTTTTGTACTTTTGTTGGTTTTTTGTTTAAAATGGCCCTCAGGCATAGTACACAAGTGCTGTCTAAAGTTCCCAAGCACAATAAGATAGTGATGTGCCTTGTGGAGGAGCTCTGGTGGCGTAGTGCCTAAGGCATTTGACTCATAACCAGAAGGCTGGCGGTTCAAACCCACCAGCCACTCCTCAGAAAGAAGATTGGGCAATCTGCTTCAGTTGTGATACTGCCTCAGAAACCCAAGGTGGGGTATCTATGCATTAGATCCAACTCGATGGCAACGAGTTTTGTGTGGTGGTTTTGGTGCTTTGTGGAGAAAATATGTGTGCTAGATAAGCTTGGTTCAAGCATGAGTTACAGAGCTTTTGGCTATGAGTTCAGTGTTAATGAATAAATAATACAGTACATCTTGGACAAGAAAGATGAAATTTTTTACTAGTTATGCTAAACTATTGTTTGGTTTTAAGAAGACTGCAGGAGAAATTTTTTATTTGTTTCATTTATATACAATATCTCGCATAAAATAAAAAATTATAAGGCATGATAAGAGCTGAAACATAAGATTCATACTCAAGAGGAGGAAAAAAATCAATAAAAGCAGACCAGCGTTGACTCAAATGTTGGGATTAGCAGACAAAGACTTTAAAATAATTATTTAGGCATGTGAAAGAAAATATAGGAAAGGCAGATAAAATTATTAAAAGATAGAGAATTTCAACAGAGAAATGAAATATTTTTTAAATAATCAAAGGTACATTCTAAAAGAGAAAAATATAATATCTGAAATTAAGAATTTATTAGATGAGTTTAAGAGCAGAGTGGATACAAAATAAGATCAGTGAATTCAAAGATAATTCAATATAAATTTTCCAAACAAGCAAATAGAGGAAAACATTTAAAAAAAAAAAAAAAGAAGAACATAATATAATATGAGAAATATGAGGGACACTATCAAATGGTATAACACATAGGTAATTGGAGCTCTAGAAGAATGGAAAAATGGGAAAGAAGCAATATATGACAAGATTGTGGTGAGAATTTCCCAAACTGATTGGATACATTAATCCATGAATTCAAAAACATCATAGAATCCCGAACAGGAAAAATACAAAGAATCTGAAACTAGACCCACCATAATCAAAGTGCTGAGATCAAAAGATAAAGAGAAAATCTTAAAACCACTCAGTAATTCATATTTTTCCTTTCTCTTTAAATGGAAATCTCATAATTTCCTTGTGATGGTGGTGTTGTGTGCTATCAAGTTGATTCTGACTCATAGCGACACTAGAAGACAGAGTAGAACTACCTCATAGAATTCCCAAGGCTATAATCTTTATGGAAGCAGACTGCCACATCTGTCTCTCACAGAACAGCTAATGGGTTTGAACTTCCAACCTTTCAGTTAGTAGCCAAGCACTTAACCACTGCACTACCAGGGCTCCTCTCTCTAATATAGCTTGCTCCTAGTTGGAAGCCCACTTGAATCCTCTGGTTGTGTCTCTTCCTGATTGTCCACATCTTGTCCATGGTGCACAGCTCTGTCCTGTTGTCAGGGAAGCATGGTCTGTGGCCAGTGAAGCATTCTTTTAGCTCTGCCACCAGATAAGCAACTTCGGTCAAACCATGTACTTTTAACCTGTGAAGGGTTGGAACAAATATCTGTCCATTTACCTCCTTAAACTTCAGAATATATTCTAAGCTCTCCAACTGGTTAATTCAAAACTCCTCTCATAGATTTTCTGAACAACTTATCTCTTTGCCTCCTTAACCTCAATCATTTTATATCCTTAATCTGGTTTCTAGACTTCTTCTCTGCAAGTATTACAGAGATAATCTGGCATCTTTCTTTGAAATATGGCCTTTTTGACAACTTATATTATATTTCCACTTTAACATGCTATTACACCAGCAAATAGTCACTTACCTTATAGTGTGATAAATAAAATGTGTTGTGAGAACACATAAGAGAAGTTCTTAACCCAGACTTGGGAGTTCAGAAAATAATTTCCAGAAGAAGGCATCTTTAAAATGAAACTTGTAGACTGGATAATAGTTACACACAAAAAGTGGGAAAACACATATGTAGAAGCCCAGAAGACAAACAGAATGTATTCAAGTAACTGAAAGAATTTTACTTGATCAGAGAGTATAAAGAAGGAGTGGAGAAAAATGAGATTAGAAAAACAAGCAGGATTCAAGTCAACAAGTCCTTGTTAGCTTTGATAAAGTTTGGATTTTATTCTAAAATGATAGAGAAGCATTGAAGGTTTTTTCTCAGGGAATGGCACAATGTAGAGAATGAATTTGGGGAAAGGCAGTGGGAGGAAATGGACAGTAAGCCAGGAGGCACAGCACCAGTTACAAAACCAATGCAGAATCAAAGTAACGGATGATCAGGATGGTGCCAGAAGTGGTGGTGAGAAGTGATGGGTCCCAGAGCTGTTTCAGAAGTGGAATCAGTCAGGTTTAGTGACTGGCTGCCTGTGGAAGGGTGAGGAGGAGGAACGAGTTGAAGATGCCTTATAGGTTTCTGATTTTGTTGAGTTTTTAGTTGACTCTTACTCATTCTTCAAACCTGAGCCCAGGTAGTATCTTCTCCTGGCTTTTCTCAAATCCTTAGATTTTCATCAGAGCTTTTACTATCTCTTCCTATACCCACCTGACCCTATTACTTTCCTCATTACAGTGTCTTTATTTATTTATATGCATGACTTGGCTGCTAACCGAAAGGTCAGAGATTTGAACCTACCAGCCACTCCATAGAAGCAAGATGTGGTAGTATGCTTCTCTAAAGATTACAGACTTGGAAACCATACGGGAAAGAATGGACTCTATGGCAAGATATTTAGTGTGGTTTCTTCCCTAATAGACTCTAAGAGCCTTGAGGGGGGAAAAAAAAAAAAAAAAAACCTCACTGCTAATCGAGTCAGATCCAACTAACAGCGACCCCTCCTTGAGTGTTCAAGGCAATATCTCTAAGGAAGTAGATTGCCCACTCTTCCTTCTGAGGAGTGGCTGCTGGGTGACATGGAATTTGGTATTCATTATTGTGCCCTCATCACCTAGCAAAATGCCTGGCACACAGTAGGCACTTAGTGTTGTTGAATGAAGTGGGTTCCCCTTAATCTTAAAATAGTGAAGCATGAATACAAATGCAAAAATATATGATAAGATGTTTCTGAACAAGTACTCTTGAGAAATAAGTGTGACATCATCATAACAACAAAACATCTATAGTGTACACACCTACACAAGTATAATTAACCTTCTAGAGATGATAGAATAAAAAAACTGAAAACTTCAGATCATTGCATAGAACTTTATTTAAACTAATATGTATTGAATATCTATTATAAGCCAAGCACTGACCAGATGTCATAATATTCTTTCTGTCATAATACCAAGCTGTAGCTCATGAAACTGTACATGGCTTTATTTACCTAATGTCCCCGTGAAAAACAAATGATGAAAAGAAATGATTGCTTTAAACACACACATACCCATGCTCTGTTACAGAGCTAAAGGTCCAGAAATCTACCCTAAACAAAGTGAGTAAATCCAGGCTCTGCCTCTTGCTAGCTACTTGCCTCTCTCTCTTACTTTCCTCACTTGAAAAAGTAAGGACAATAATACCTACCTAGCTCATAGGGTTGTTACGAGTATAATATGAACAACGTGTTCTAAATCCTAGGAACAGTGCTCCATAAATGCCTGTTATTGTTCTTATGATTATGATTTCTGTGCCCACTACACAGCATCACTTACAGACAGTCAGATTTTTGTCTATATCTGCCAGTATTGGAAGTGTGAGGAAATCACTGAGGAAAAGGGCTGTCACAAGGTCATTTTTCTTAGTGCCAGTAATTTGAAATCTTAGTAGAATAGGCATTTCAGGTTTTTATGTCTGAAAATCTATCCCATGTACATGAAAAGAGGCAGAAGTGTTGAAGTAAATGAAAACTCCCTTATAGTGAAGGACAACCAACAGCAGATAGTGGTAATAGATGAGAGCAGTGGAAGAGTGAAGAAAATTAACAGAAGTAAGAACACTGGGAAGCTACAGGGTCAAGCAACTCATTACACTCAGTCATGGGGAAGTCATGCTGACAATGACATGATCTTGAGAAAAAGCTAGACCCTGCCAATATACCCCGCATACTCAAGCAGAGGCATTCTATGGTCATAGTTCTATCATGATTTGAGTATAATTGTCAAAAGTGTAGGGGTTTTAGAAGGTAGGCTTAATTTTGTATCTGGAAAATTTGCTTATTTTCAATGGTGAAAGGTTTTTGAGAAAAGAAATCATTGAGAAATATGTAAGATCGCCATCAGTAATAAATTATCTCTTTAGCTGTTATTATGTCCAAGCTTGATTATTATTATTATTATTATCACCAGCATGCATAAGGAAAGCACAGGACAGGTGGGCAGGTGACTGTGTAACCTCACTCTATTTTTGACATTTGCATTTACATTTGACATTTACTCTTCCTATACACAATTTTAATGGAAATTTCATGACTCATCTGAAAAGGCATTTGCAAGAATATAGAATTCCTTAATATTTCAAAGCTAAATTAGGCTTTCCAGGAGTCTTGTGCTGAATTATACCAAATATTTTGGACTAGAGGGGTTCACTGATAAAACCCACTGCCTTGGAAAGTAAATCTCTGTTGTTGAAATTACCACACCAATAGAGACAGAGGCTTGGAGGAGTAAAGTAAGTTAATTATCAGATCAGATATGTAGTTAATCTGGGTAATATTTAAGATTGTTTCCAGTTATGAGACAGCAACCAGCAGTCTTAACTTTTCAGATGTTGCTTGCTGCAGTTTGAAAAATGTTTTGAAATCAAAATGGATAAACCAACTGTGGTGTATGCATCCAATGGAATATTACTCTGCCATAAACAAAAATTAAGTTCTGACACATATTAAAAGATGATGAACCTTGAAAACATTTTGCTGAGTGAAATAAATAAGACACAAATTATCTCACTTATATGAAATATCTAGAATAGACAAGATTGTACAGACCTAAATTTATTAGCGGTTACCAGGGCTGTGAAGGCAGGAAAGGGGCACCCATTGCTTAGGGGACACTGAGCTTCTGTTAAGGGTGATAGGGAAATTTAGAAATGGACAGTGGTGATTGTTTCACAGCATGGTGAACACAACTAATGTCACTGAATCGTACACGTAAAAAAATGAGATGGTAATTGTTTTGTTATATATACCTACCACAATAAAAAATATATTCCAGGTGAAGTATATGTTTATTATCTATATCAGCTCTGTTCAGTTGAACATTCTACAATAATAGAAATGTTCCATATCTGTGCTATCCAATGTGGTAGCCATTAGCCAGATGAGCACTTGAAATGTGGCTTGTGCTACTGAGGCACTGAATTTTTTCAGTTCCTCACTAGCCACTGAGGCTAGTGGCTACAGGATTGGAGAGCGCAGATCTATATTCAGTTTTCCTTATTCCTGATTAACATCTGTTTCTTCATATTTTGCATTTAAAACATTGTGTTTCACAGAACTGAGAATATGATTTTAGAGGTAGTCTGAGAGAGTTCTTTGTAGAGCTGAGAGAATTCCATTTTCATTCAGATCCCTGAACCTAGCAGTGGGCCTGGCACACAGTAGCCCTCAATGAAGATTATGCAAATGTATTTAAATGGCTTGATTCTCTTCACTCCAACTGAAACATTTAATTCACTAAATCACATCAATTTCTTTTAAAGACAGTACCAGTTTCTCATTTCATTTTCACTGTGCCAGAATTCCAAGGATAATAAAAGTTCAAGAACTTCATGAACCAGCTTAGCACATGAACTCAGAGATTAGTCAATAGTTTAAACAAACAAGGCAGGCCAGCCGGTCCCCACTTTATTTTACCACAGTCTGGGGCAGGGACAAAAGACAGTTAGGAAAGGACTTGTGAGTGTTTCCCTCTCCTCATCACCCATCCCCCTCTCCCAATCCATCAGTCTAACTGCAAAGCACTTGGCTGATAATGAGATGGTAGCTGGTTTGGGGGATCTCTCATGTTGTCCCATGACCGTGTTCAGGACAGTATTTCTCCACAGGACCCTGGTGACCCCACATCATGCAAAGCCCCATTTCTAGTGAGACACATTGTGTCTGTCTGTATTCACATCTTCTTGTTAATCTTCTTAAGCCTCTCCACCATAGACCAGCATCCATAGGGATGGCAAGGTGAATACAGTTGCTTGGGCTCCCATAGCTCAGTAGTAGGAGGAGATTTGGGTTCAATTCCAAGCCAGTTGACCTCAGGCACAGCCACCACTAGACTGTCAATGAAAGCTTGTGTGTTGCTATAATGCTGAACAGGTTTCAGAGAAGATTCCAGACTTAGATGGACTAGGAAGAAAAGCCTGGTGATCTGCTTTCGAAAATCAGCCAATGAAAACCCTATGGACCACAGTAGTCCCAGCCATGACTGATCATGAGGATGGCACAGATGGCACAAAACTAGGGTTACACGTTGTACATGGGGTCACCATGAGTCAAGAGCCATGTGGACAGCAGCTAACAACTACAACAGTGTCCAAGAGGGTCCACTTTACAAGAACAAAAGGAGTCTAGATAAATAAACATGATCAGAACACACTATAATGAATGGACTCCACCATACAGTCAAAGCTTGTTAATTTCCAACTGTTTCAAATATACCATAGAACTTTGTTTCTTCTTCATTCAGAAAAGAGCTGGTCCAATCTAGGCTGGGATTGAGGAGTGGGCCATTCAGTGCCTGCTGTAAGAGTCAAGTCTTGCACACAACATGTGCTGCTTGATTTTCTTTACCTCTCTAGCAAAAATGGTTGAAGACTCCAAACCTTCAGAAACTAAAGTTTGAGGAATGTTCCTGTATCAGAGTTTATCATAGTCAGAAATGAATGAGCTCCATCTCTATAGGTACACACACTTGCTAGTCGGTGTTATGGGTTGAATTGTGTCCCCCTAAAATATGTACTGGAATCTTAATCCATATACCCATGAGTCTGATCGTGTTTGGAAATAGATTTTTCTTTGTTATGCTAATTGATCACACTGGAGTAGGGGAGATTCTAAATGTCATCACTTCTGAGTTTAAAAACAAAGAGCAGATTAAACATAGGGGAGACAGATGCCTTGTGATGATCACCAAGGAATGAGGAGCACCCAGGGTGACCAACAAGGAAGAAAGCAAGATAGTCAAAACCCAGGTATAGACTTTCACCCTCAAAAACAGTGAGAAAATAAGTTTTTGTTCTTTAAAATCACCCACTTGTAGTATTTGTGTCATAACAGCACGAGGGAACAAAGGTAGTATGGATACAATCTGTTTGCCTGGAATCATCTTTCACTACATAGAACACACAGCCAAAAGAAATAACAGAACACACACCTGCATGGTTGGAGTTATTTTCCCACCCCTGAACAACTTTATCTAAGATATACTGATTCCTTTTGTTACTCAGTGTTGCACTGTTGTTGTTGTTGCTAGCTGCCATTGAGAAAGCCCCCAACTCATCATGACCTCATGTACAATGGAATAAAATGTTACCCAGCAATGTGCTATCCCACGATCGGTTGTGATTAGGTCTTTGTGATCCATAAGGTTTTTATTGGCTCATTTTCAAAAGTAGATTGCCAGACCTTTAATGGTAGTCCATCTCAGTCTGGAAACTCCACTGAAACCTGTCCAACATCAACACATAAACCCCCACTGACAGATGTGGCTGTATATGAGGTGCATTGGCCAGGAATCAAACTTGGGTCTCCCACGTGGAGACTACTGCTAAAACACTAATGCCCCCCACCAGTAAATACTCTTTGTAAATATCACCCTTATATATAAAGGTATGACCCTATTGTTTTGGTTGTCATGCACATTTCAATACTTAGAGCTATTGCTGACACTAAACATAAATATTTAAACTTTCATTTTCAATTACAAATCATTTGTACATTAGACAGCCTCACCTCATCTCTGAAATCTGTACAAATTCTAAAGCTCTTGGGGGTGAGGGTCAAAGGTAAGAGAAATTAGGATTCAGAAATGGGATAAGTGTTAAACACATTACCTTTTTTTTTTTTTTTTGACTAAAAATTCAGTGGTTTGTTCTTTAGGGACTGAAAACATCCATGGCATCAGCAAAATGTCTTACTTCCCACTTCAATGGCCACACCCCGTAATTTGCTTACCCATTCCCCACTGATGGACATTAAAATCATTTCCAACATTGAGTTCTCATATATAATGGTGTGATGAACTTTACTGGGTATGGATCATTCACTGATTTCCATGTTATGTCCTTAGGTAATATTCCTAACCAGAGAATTATTAGCTAAAAGGGTAAGATTTCAAGGCTCTTGATATATATTTTAAGGCATAATTTACACTCTTGCAGCCAACATCATCTTCAAAAGAGCATAACCTTCCATAATCTTTAAGTGTGCCATTCAACTTCATCCTCACCAGATTCAGTTACTTCAGTTTCTTTAAAACTTAAGCTCCTCTCAAAGGAGAGAAAGGTTCCAGCTTGGCAGAGTATCTTGGGTGGAGAACCTTTTATACTACAAGACTCTTCAAATATGATGGAAAAGCCTTTGGAGTCCATTATCCCAGGAAATCCACAGAAATCCACACAGCCTGTGCATGCTGCTCCCAAATGTCAATGTCTTCTCTTCCAGACCTTGGAAGGATGCTATCCCTGTTTCAGCAATAAAAAATAGAAAACAGATGCAGTTGTTGTTTTTAGGTGCCGTTGAGTCAATTCCAACTCAGTGACCCCTATGACAAAATAGAACTTCTCCATAGATTTTTTTAGACTATAATCTTTGTGGAAACAGGCTGCCACGTCTTTCTCCAGTGAAGCAGCCAGATGGGTTCAAATCACTGGCCTTCCACTTCGCAGCTGAGCACTTAACTGTTGCACTGCCAGATACAAGGACCATTCTGCCTAAACCAGAAAAAAATGGCATCTGGCAAACACAAAAGTATTAATGAAGATGACAGGACTGAATAGTTTCACTAAGGACCATACCAAATGATATATATTTGTGTCTACCCATGGACATTTATTTGTTTATTCAACAAACAGGTACTGAGAAGCTGCTAATGGCAAGACACCCTAGTAGCTATTGGATGTACAGTGGCAAACAGCATAGACATAGTTCCCACCCGACTTGAGTTTGGGTATGTGTGTGTGTGTGTACATAGGTGGTGAATGTGTGTAAAAGATGCCGAGATCAAGTTAGATGCGGAAAGGCTGTGGACGACACAATGCAACCTGACCTTTCTATGGTCAGCCCAAAGCAGCCCACTTCTGAGTCCTCCCACAGCCTCAGGAGAGAAGTCTCTATGAGTTTGTCTTACCTTGCTACGCTTTACATGTTACTGAAGAGAGGCAATACCCAGAGCCATCAAATAGGCAGAGTACTTGATTTCATTGAGATAGTGAATCTGGAAAGAGGAGAGAAGATGTCCCTTCCTAATATCTTTCAGCCCCCACATTCAGTGCATCCATGAAGGTAGACGGTAAACAGGAAGACTCACCACCATTCCAACTTGGTACTGACTATCTGTGAGGCCAGGCTGGCAGGTTTCCTATGCAAATAAAGCCTTCTAGCTGTGTCTAGGGCAGGTTTTATTTGCAGAGTAACTGACCCAACCTTGGGGCTGTGGGGAGAGCCCAGATGTTCACAGAGCTCACCAGGCCCCCAGTTGTTCTGAGCACTTCTGCTCATAGTGCTGGCTGTTTTCCATCCGTTTCTTTGCTTGTCTGTTTGTATTTCTCTCCAAATCTTCAACAATTTGACAATAAACACCAGAAACCTAACTCCACTGAGAACATTCACAAACACATTGCAGCCATCCATAATGGCACTGAAACGAAGAAAGTGGGGTTGGAGGAAACAGGGTGTTGGTGGGTGTTCCCAGTTCCTATGGTCACAGCCTTAGCCACAACCTTAAAACACACGGTATTGGGTTTTCATCTAGCCCCCTCGGAGGGAAGAGCTGGGAGTTTCTGACCTCCTTTGGGGTTAAGGCTGCTGGTCTCAGTTTGTGCGTAAGCGAGTGGTCACAGTCCTTAATTGCAAAGGGGAAGTGGTCAAAAAACACATTGTGTCCTGGCGAGTTTGATAACTTGTAAGATATTTTGGAAGAACTCCAGGAAATAACATTGAGGTTGTATGTGAAACTAAATATACATACATCACTTGCATGTTTGCTTATAATTTCCAACATCTTCTGGAAAAAAAAAAAAAAAGAGGGAAAAGAGTTTGAGATGGAGTCCCTGACAGAAGCCAGTAATATTCTCTGCTTTTTCTTTTTTTCAATGCAGAGAGCATTTTGAAATAGTAACAGCTACCATTAAATTCAAGGCCATTGTAATTCAGTGGTAGAATTCTCACCTTCCATGCAGTCCATGCAGGAGACCCAGGTGCAATTCCTGGCCAATGCACCTCCATGATGATCAGTGGACGTTTGCATATTGCTGTGATGCTGAACTGGTTTCCGCTGAGTTACCAGACTCGGATGGACTAGGAGGAAAGGCCTGGCAATCTAGTTTTGAAAATCAACCCGTGAAAACCCTGTGGATCACAATAGTTTGATCCTCAACCGATCATGGGGATGGCAGAGCACTGGGCAGTGTTTTGTCCTGTTGCCCATGAGATCACAATGAGCAAAGATAGCAACACGTCAGATTCAAGACTTGCTATGTTCTGGGTACTATTCAACATACTAAATGTATAACTCAGTTAAGTTATCATAACAGTCCTAGAAAACAATTCTGTACCCTCATCTTACAGGTAATGAAACTGAAGCACAGAAAGTTAAATAGCTTCCAGAGTCCTCCGATCTAGTAAGCAGTATAGCCATGATTCATCTCAGGCAGATGGCTCCAGGTTTCATGCACTTAACAGATTCCCTGCTATCATTCTGGCTGAGTCATTTCCATCTAGTTCACAATGAAATTATCCCATAGAAAAAAAAAAGGTACTAGGTTTTTGATCATGCTATTAATGAAGTTGTAGTTATCAAGATCAAGTACAAGTATCAGGAGTGGCTTTAAATTGGACTGTCAACTCTCAGTGAGGCCCAAAAGTTTTGAAGCACTTGTCTTTTGTGCTCTCCTCATATTTCTTGGGAAGAAAACAATCTAGAGAAATGCAATAAATTTTGACCATATGCAGCTTCCAATTTGATATTGAATGTTGTTCCTGTACTTGGGGCCACCATGTTATCTGAGTTGTCATTTTGTTACCTGACCTAAGGTGAAAGAACTGTTGGCAGGGTATGCTGTAATATCAGCTCCCTAAGTTCAAAGCCATTAAGTCTAGAAACAAAACAAAACCTCGTAAGTTGGTAGACAATGAAATTGAGACCAAAAATACACTTGGTGATCATATGCCCACACTTGGTCTTCCAGGAAAAATATGAGAAAGAGTTTGTCTGCCTTTATGAGCTGGTTCTGGTTAAAGTGAAAACGAAGGGTGAGGCTCCCAGTCTTCACTTTTTGACTCTGGTTGGAGTGGCTTGATTGTTTTTGTTGCTGTTGTTAGTTGCTATCAAGTTGGCTCTGACTCATGGCGACCTCATGTACAACAGAACACAATGCTGCTCAGTGCTGTGCCATCTTCACAATAGTTGGTGTGTTTGAGCCCAATGTTGAAGCTATAGTGTCAGTTCATGTCATTGAGGATCTCCTGTCACCCATCTTTCAGTTTGTCGTCCTGTGGTGGCTTGCATGTTGCTGTGTTGCTGGAAGCTATGCCACCAGTACAGGAAGTCACCAAATTATGGCATACTTGATTTACAAAGAATCTTACTTACGATTGTCTGTTTTCATTTTTGGGTTTTTCTGGTACATCTTTTATCATTAGTAATACATATTACATGCAACGCTGTAGTGAGTAATTTGCTGATGTTATCATTGTCAGATGTTCACTCATAGATGTGCAATGTTATGATTTATGAAGATACTGATAATAAAAGTAGTAATAGTGAAAGCTAACCAGAAAAATGAAGTATTTCACTTACATCAGAACCAACTTACAATGGAGTTGTCAGAACAGAACCCTGTAGTAAGCTGGGGGCTGTCTGTGTTTCAAATACCAGCAGAGCTATCCATTGTGGACAGGTGTCAGTGGAGTTTCCAGATTCAGATAGACTACGAAGAAAGAGCTGACAATCTTCTTCTGAAAATTAGCCAATGAAAGCCCTATCGGGTGGCCCGGAGAGTACACTCAATCCCACTATAACATCTCACTACCATTGAGTCGGTCCTGACTCATAGTGACCCCTCCTTGGATTTCCGAGGTGGTATCTGAGTATATACTGGAGCTCTGGTAGCATAGTGGCTAAGGCACTTGACTGCTAACCGGAAGGCTGGCGGTTCAAATCCACCAGCCACTCCTCGGAAGGAAGGTTGGGCAATCCTACTTCCGTAGTGATACTGCCTCGGAAACCCAAGGAGGGGTTGCTATGAGTCAGGGCCGACTCGACGGCAAATAACAACAACAACAACATGCTAAAGTGGAGGATATAAAACTTATCCTTACCTCCCAAGAACTCATGGAAATAATGAGTCATAATTATCTCCACTAGAAAGCAGATATATAGGAGCTCTGGTAGCATAGTGGCTCAGGCACTTGACTGCTAACCAGAAGGCTGGTGGTTCAAACCCACCAGCCACTCCTCAGAAGGAAGATGGGGCAATCTACTTCCGTAGTGATACTGCCTAGGAAACCCAAGGAGGGGTCGCTATGAGTCGGGCCGACTCGATGGCACGTAACAACAACAACAACAGAAAGCAGATTGTGGAAACAGGTTTGGTGACTTTGAGTTGTTGTTGTTGTTGTTATGTGCCGTTGAGTTGGACCCGACTCATAGCGACCCCTCCTTGGGTTTCCGAGGCAGTATCACTACGGAAGTAGGATTGCCCAACCTTCCTTCCGAGGAGTGGCTGGTGGGTTTGAACCGCCAGCCGTCTGGTTAGCAGGACTTTGAGTTAGAGGGGAAATAATTCTAATTGAAGGGGTGGGAGAACCACCTTTAGGAAATATGAGGTTTGAGTTGGGTTTTGCAAGTGAATAGGATGCACTTCATAGGCAGCCCCCACCCCTCTGTCAATGAAAGCTTACCTGTTGTGACACTGAACAGGTGTTAGTGATGCTTCCAGGCTAACAAGGACTAGGAGGAAAGGTCTGGTGATCTACTCCCAAAAAATCATCCATAAAAACTTTACAGATTGTATTTCGATTCTCACACATGAGAGGGCACCATGACTTGAAGCAGATTTCATGGCAATTGTTTTGTTTTGTTTTTTCTTCCTGGGGAATGAGAATATAATCAATATTTCACCAATAATATAACATGGCAGATAGCCATTTCTCTGTGATATTAAAATTATGTAGGAATCAACAACCCTACACTGGTGGCCGTTAAGTCTTATACCTTGTCATGCTCTGGAGGCAAAACTCAGGAAAAGATAGCATTCTGACTCACCATGACTGTGGGGCCAAAAAACAAAACAAAATCCATCACCATCGAGTTGATTCTGACTCATAGTAAACCTATTGGACAGAGTAGAACTACTCCATAGGGTTTCCAAAGCTATACATTTTTTATGGAAGCAGAATGCTTCATCTTTCTCCTGCAGAGTGGCTTGTATCTTTGAACTGGTGACCTTTTGGTTAGCAGCTGAATGCCTTAACCACTGTACCACCTGAACTCTTTCAGGGCTGTGGAGTGTGATGTTAAGTGGAGCCCAGTGTCCAGATCCAGATACCAAGGTTCATGTGCAAGCTGAGTAACCCATTACTTGGATGATCCCTGGCAAATTGCATAACCTAGATTTCTTTATTTTTGAAACAGCACTAATAATACTACCTACCTGGTATATACTTATGGAACCCTACTGGCACAGAGGTTAAATGCTTGGCTGTTAACAGAAAGGCTGGTGGTTCAAATGCACCAACCACTCTGTGGGAGAAAAATGTAGTAACTGGCTTCCCTAAAGATCATGGCTTAGGAAACCACATGGGCAATTCTACTTTGTCTATGGGGTCACTGTGAGTTGGAATCAACTCGAGGGGAATGGGTTTGGTACATAACATACTTCCCGATTCCGTTTCTTTAAGGCTTGACTAATCTAACGTTGATGGGTGCCATAGAGTGGTAGAGTCAGCCCCTGAGTCATGGCAACCTCATGTGACAGAGTAGGAGTGCCTCATAGAATTTTCTTGGCTGTAATTTTCAATGAAGCATGTCACCAAGCCTTTCTCCCGCAGAGCTGCTGGGTGTTTAATCCACCAATTTCAATTAGCACCTGAGTGAGTGCTTAATTGTTATCAGGAGGGATCAATCCCTGGAAGACATCAGGCTTGGTAAAATAGGTCAGTGAAAAAATGAGGAGCTCTTCAATGAAATGGACTGACACAGAGGTTACAACAGTAGGTATTGTGAGGATGGTGCAGGACCAGGCAGTGTTTTGTGCTCTTATAAATAAGGTCACTGAGTTGGAGCTGATTCATCAGCACCTAACAGCAACAACCTAGTATATGTATTAGGAGGAATAAGTAGCTCAAGTTTACAAATTGCTAAAAACTACTTGGTACATAGTAAGTACTCAAAAAATGGTAGCAAGCTCTCAGCACATTGACAGAGGAATGCAGAATGTTCTCTAACCCTGTCCCTCTCTGTTGATAATCCATGCCTTGCTGCCAAGGGAAAGTCAGACAGATGGATCCGTAAGCAAACCAACTTGAAAATACCAACAGTATTTGGTTACAGGTCATTACGAAAGTGGTCACAGTGGCTCTTACTCACCTTGTATAACTGTAAATGTATATATTTTTCAGTGCACAAAGTGTGCTGCTACAATCAGTTTTGTTTTTCTGTTTCAAAATATAAATCTGCACTTTTATGTGAGTGTTGACAACAGCCTGGTTGATGAACTTGTGCCACCAAAGACAGATGGGGCCTTGAAATGTTCTGCTCCCCCCACCCCCAGCCTGAGCACCCCTCCTCTGGCCGGGAGAGCCAGGGCGTCCCTGGGAAATGGTCTGCATTTCCCTGCCAGTGCCGAGTCAGCAGCAAGCGTGCAAGGATGGTTATTTGTGGGCGGCACCAAAGACTGGCTATTATTTTAAAAGAAATTCTCATAGGAAGAATGTTGGGCTTAAAATAAATAAATGGGATCATGTAAGTTGAATAAAACTAAAGTAAGTCAAATGCCGAGTATTAAACTGTGTCTATCCACCACTCACTAAAACACTGTCTAAAGTTCTATGCTTCCAGTTCTTTCTGGATTCATATAATAATAATTATAGTAAAAGAATGCTTCTAAAATTATTATTTCTTATCATTCATAATGGGAGCTCTGATAGTGTAGTGCCTAAGGCACTTGACTGCTAACCTGAAGGCTGGCAGTTCAAAGCCACCAGCCACTCCTCAGAAGGTTGGGCCATCTACTTCCATAGTGATACCGCCTCGGAAACCCAAGGAGGGGTTGCTATGAGTCAGGTCCAACTCAGCGACACATAACAACAACAACAACAACAACATTCATAATGCCTACTTTATCATTTTGAAAGTGTAGCTTATGTCTAGTATGTCAAGACCACTTGCTCTCTAGGGATAGGTAGAATGTACCTATTTTTTTCATTTTTTTTTTTTCAGATTATTATATCTCTGATATAGCTATTTATCTTAAAATTGATATGATAAGAAAGCATAATGTCACAGTTCAATTGGCAGCATTTCTTCTTTCTTAGTGATGCATAAAGTACTTCTGCAGCTAGCCATCAATGATGACACTGATTCAATGAAACATAGTACCAGCACTACATGACTTTGAGTATCCTTTGCGGAAACAGTATATTTTAGACACATAACTTGCTTGGTCCTCCTTATATCTTCTTATCCTTTTGCACCCATAGTGGGAGGAACCCTGGTGGTGCAACAGTTAAGTGCTCGACCCTAACCCAAAGTTGGCAGTTTGAACTCACCCAGTGGCTCCATGGGAGAAAGACTTGGCGACTTACTCTCATAAACATTACAGCCAAGAAAATGCAATGGGACAGTTCTACTTTGTTACATGGAGTGACTATGAATTAAAATGGACTTGATGGTACTTAGCAGCACCAACACTAAGGACATCCTCAAGTTGCAAGTGAGAATGGACACAGAGAGATCCATGTCTAACAAAGACCACACTATAGATTAGCTGGACTAATGTGACACAGGCCCAAAAATAGTGAAGAGGCACAATTAAATCCTGCAAATAAGAAGTCTGAGATTTTAAAAAGAGTAACCATGGGCACGCTTGTGAGTCTCTGTGTGTATGTTGTGTGAATGTGAGCTTGTATCTTTAGCATCATGACAGAATTTCTGGGAATTGGAAAACAGGAGGAAGCTGGAGCAATATAAGCAGGAAGTGACAGACGTAAGAAGCCTGGGCAGCAGAGACAGCTGTGTAGGTCCCGAGCTTCAAGCAGAATCAGAGGCCAGTCCTTTTGTTGTACAAATATACTGTCTCTAATTTGATTTTTTCCACCATGTCTGTCAGTTTGATATCTCTGATGACATGTCTTTTGCTCTGACATTTCAAGCTCTTCCACCAGTATTGCAAATACCAGTAGGGTCACTCATGGTGGGCACATTTTAGCAGAGCTTCCAGACTGAGATAGACTAGGAAGAAAGGCCAGGAGTTCTGCTCCCCAAAATTAGTCAAATGAAAATCCTATGGGTCACATGGAATATTGCCCAATATAGTGCTGGAAGATGAACCGCCTAGGCTGGAAGGCAGTCAGATACACTGTGGCGACTAGAATGGACTGTAGGATACCAGTGATGGTGAAGATGGCCCAGGACTGGGCAACATTTCCTTCTTTTGTATGTGGGGTGGCCATGAATCAGAACCTGCTCGGTGACAACTAACAACAAGCAGTACATTTTTAGCCTCACAACTAGATTTCAGCTCCACAAAAGGTACCAAATATCTTCAATTTTTTTTTTTTTTAATATTCTGAGCAGCTGGGCATCTAATTAGTTAGTGCTTAACAAATATCTCCTTTCCAAAGAAGACTTTATTTATTTTTTATTATTTTTATTGAGATTTGAGTGAAAGTTTACAGAGTAAATTCATTTTCCATATAGCAGTTCATACACATTTTGTTTCATGACATTGACTGCAATTCCCCACAATGTATCAGCTCTCTTCCCACTTCCTCTCAGTAGTTACATCTTCCCTGTGCCCTTCCCTACCATACACTCCCACCCCCCAAGCTATCTCCCTGTGCAAACACTGCCCTTCTGTTCTCCCACGATTGATTGCTCCAAGAAGTATAACTACCTAATGTAAATGTTCACCCCATATGACTGTCTATTGTTTGGCTAGAAGCCACAGGAGTGAGTTCAGTTCCAGACCTGAAGGGTACCTAGGGCCATAGTGTCAGGGGTCTCACCAGGCTCTATAAGACCAGCAAAAACCCTTTTATGATGTTTGAATTTTGCTCCACACTGTTCTCCCACTCTATCCAGGATCTCCTGCACTGTAACCTCCAAGTGGTTACAGTGGTAGCCAGGCACCATCTAGTTCTTCTGGTCTCATGGTTGTATAGGCTGAGGATCTCATGGTCTACCAGTCCTTTGGACTAATTGTTTCCATATGTCTTTGGTTTTCTTCATTCTTGAAGAAGACTTTATAACATATTCCTATTCTGATATCTACCATATAAGAGTAGAGAAGGGAAAAAATAAACAAGCTTTTATCCATAAAATTCAGAAAATTTCTAGCAGAACTAAGACCTCTGGTATCAAGAAAGGTCGAATGGAAATTTTTTAAATTGTTCATAAACTGAGAACTACTCACTCCTGTAGGTTTAGTTGCTTCCTTTAAACAAGTGACTCCTGACTCCTGACTCTTTTCAAATCTCTCTATTGAAATAATCCTACATTACATTAGACCAGACACTAACATTTCAGTAGCATAGTTTTTGTCCCATGTAGAAACAATGTTTGACAGACATGAATCTGTTTAAGATACACTTTGCTTACTAAGATAGATCAAGAAGGAAGCAAGTATATTTTTTAAAAAAGATAGAGGATCAAACAGATTCACTATATGACCCAAGGAAACCAAAGTTTTGTATTCTTTTTTTTCTCTAGCTTCAAACAATGGGACTAACAACCATCTTAGAAGGCATCTTAATGACAGCCTAAGAGAGACAAATAATTGAAGAAAAAATATTTTTAGATAATATAGTGTAGTGTAAGTTCTTTTTTTTTTTTTTTTTGCCTCTTTTGCATTCTTTTCTCTTCCTTGCCTTCTGGGTAGTAAAAATATTTAATGTACTCAGCTGCTAATCAGAAGGTTGGAAGTTTGAGTCTATCCAGAACCTTCTGGAAGAAAATTATCTACTTCCAAAAAATCAGCCATTGAAAACCCTATGAAGCACAGTTCTACTCCATCACACATGGCAATACCATATGCTGAAGTCAGTAACCAGCTTTTTTCCTTCCCATCTACACAAGAAGCTTCCCACCCATTTCTGTGTTGTGTTACTTGCTACAAACATAGAAGATCAATACTAACTGAGAATATGGTGTTGAACAAAACAGACACAGGCCCTACAACCACAGAGCTTAAACCAATTACTAGGGCAGAGGCCACGTCCACCCATCAAGCTCTTCCATGAATGTTCTCAGTGGGTATTAATCCTTGAGTTTATAGAACAGACAAGAAATGTGGCCCCTTTGCAAACTGTAGAAATCCCTAGTAAAACAGAATTTTCAACGGAGAAGAACATCTCTCTGCTCTCCGCCAGGGCCTTGAATTTTCTCTACGCTTCCCTCCAGTATCATTGAGATAAAATGGTGGATGTGAAAAGTGCCTTCTAACTGATACAGATCTGTAACAAAGTCCCTTTATTATTACCAGCATGATGATTATTGACTCTATAGCCCCAGCACTTTCATGTGAAGACGGTGGAAGTTCATGCCTTCATTATTCCTCAGTATAGAACACGTTTTGAAGCTTTCATCTGGAAATTAATAGTGAATTTCAAGAGCCTAAAGGGACTGAGATGGAAGAAAGACAAAATGGAACAAGAAAAGCAAGTTTAAAGGGAAACCATGCAGAGGAAATGGACTTAAGTTAAAAATAAGATGTGAGATCTCGCATCAGTAGCAATTTATTGAGTGATGCACAATTTTACTGACACGTTTACATCCTGTAAAGTCCATGTATTGTCTTGAGAAATGCAATTTGTGACGAGGAGGAAGGACCAGAATAGTCTATTATTTTGTATATCATCACAGACTTGAGATAGAACCACAAACCAGAAACAGAGCAGCCAGACAAGTTCACGACCCATCAGCAACACTGCTATCAGCCATTACCATTAACTATATTTTTCTTGCCTACTGCCAAAAGCTCTGCTAAAGTACAGTTTGCCTGAAAAATCGTGTAATGGGTTAGATTTTCCTTTTTTTGCCATTGTCTGATTTTTTTGTTTTTTTTTTCTTTCTTTCAGTCTTCAGCTACTCTGGGCTAGAGCCCATGCAGCACAGCTGTGGCTGAGATATGATTGGAAAGATTCAGGACTCCCATTGCTTTGGGGGGGGGAGAAGCCTGGGGCTTTTTCCTCACCTTGGAGGGGTCCCAAAAAAAGAGAGCTTTTGGTGGCATCTTTCCAGATACTCAGCATTCCTTCGAAAGACTCTTGGACCACAGAAAGGGCTAATGGTGGGTTGTTAGAAAGGGAGGTTGTCTGCAAGACAAATCTCTGAAAAGAGAGATGTAGTATTTTAGAGGCTGCCGGGGGCCACTAATGGGGCTCAGCCAACTGCTAGTGTCCACAAAAAGCAGGAAAAGGAAGGAAGAAGGAAAAAAGGGAGAAGTGACAGAGAAAAAATGTCAGTCAGTACCAGCCTGCTACTTTTCACAACCCTTAGAAAGAGATGTATATGTTACAGAATTGCCAGTAAGTATAAAGCGATAATTGTGATAAGTGTAATAAGGAGCAGTCCATAGTGTTACTAGAGCATTTTGTAAGAGTGGGAGGTGAGGGCTGATCCTATCTGAGTGGTCAGAGAAGGCTTCCCTGAGAAAGTGATGCTTGAGCTGATAGATGAAGAGCAACTAAGTGGTAACTAGGGAAACCTGGGAGAAACAGGCAGAGCATGTGCAAAGGCCTTGTGGCTGGATGACTCTCAGCCCACTTGAAGAATGAAATGTATGGTTGCTTGGGTCTAGAGGAAAAAGGAGTGAATGGTGGAGAGGAAGCTGCCAAGAAGATTGACTGTGCAAGGCCATGTCAGTCAATACAAGATTTCACCTTCATCCTAAGAAAGTGGGAAGAATCAAATGCTTTCAAAGTACAGGGCAAACAATTTTTTTATAATGCTGAAGCCACAGATCACTGTGGCTTCAGCATTATAATGGTTAATACTACATGTCAACTTGGCTACTATGATTCTCACTGGTTTGGCAGACACTGAATTGGGTGCTCTTCCACAATGTAGTATAATGTAATTACCTTCTATGATGCAATCTAGTGTGAGCAGCCAATCAGTTGAAAGGGGAGTTTCCTTGTGCGAGTGGCCTGCCTTGGATGTTCTGGCGAAGCTTGCTCTCTCTCCCTTGACCCAGCACTCTTCTTGTCACCTGACATCTAGTTCCTGGTACATAAGCCTGAAGAAGTCTCAGCCTGCTGCCTGACCTGCAGACTTTGCAATCCCCAGCCTCACAACCCTGTAAGCCAGCAGAGGTCTCCAGTTTGCCACTAGACCCACAGATTTGGGACTTGCCGGACCCCATGATTATGTGACCCATTTCCTCACATTGTGTGAGCCATTTCTTTGAAGTAAATCTCCCTCCATATATTCATGTACAGTTAACCTGTGAAAGCTGGAATCTGTGTAAGGCAGAAACCTGTCAGAGAAAGAAATATTTTCCACTAATAGAAAATGATAAAAAAAAAAAAAAGTTGTAAGAATGCACCCTGTCAAAGATGGAAAATCTGTGAGGCCCAGAAAAACAAGGCAGTTTCGTCAAGTTCCAGTTCACACAGGTTTTACTGTGTATGCTTCACTGGTTTTGGTCTTCTAGAACCCAGACTAAGACAAAAATGGAGAAAAGATTTCTGGAGGGTAAGAGAGGGTAGAGGAGACCAGTTGAGGCTATAGCAGTTGTCTAGGCTAGAAATGATTGTAACTTAGACTGAGGTATTAGAGATGGAGAAGAGAGAACAAAAATTGGAGATACTTTTAGATTTTAAATATATATAAAT
>NW_006921794.1:845149-855052 GCF_000298275.1 Orycteropus afer afer
ACGGCACATAACAACAACAACATAGATAGATAGATAGATGATAGATAGATAGATATGGGAGCTCTGGTGGCATAGTGCTCAAGGCATTTGACTGCTAACCAGAAAGCTGGCAGTTCAAACCCACCAGGCACTCCTGGGAAGGAAGACTGAGCAATCTACTTCTATAGGTATACTGCCCCAGAAACCCAAGAAGTGGTCTCCATGAGTCAGAATTGATTCGACAGAAGTGAGTTTGTTTTTTGTATATGTATATATATAACTGTGTTAGACCAGAGTCTTCCAGTGCTGTCTTGTTAGTGGCACTTCAAACTGGTTCAATCTAGAAAAGTGATTCTCAACCAAAGGGAACTTTGTCACCCAGGGGACATTTAACAATGTCTGGAGACATTTTTGGTTATTCCAACTTTGGGAAGGGGTACTATTGGTATCTAATGGGTAGAGGCCAGAGATGCTGTTAAACATTCTATACTGCACAAGACAACCCCTCTATAACAAAGAATCATCCAACCAAAACTGTCAATAGTTCTAATGTTGATAAACCTTGGTCTAGACCCACTTTGTCCCTTTTCAGCCCCCCTGAAGATATACAGACACCCACCTTCATTTTAAGAGACAGTTTGAATAACTGAGTCATGGAATGAGACATTTTCCAAGGATATCAGCAACAAGGACCACTCAGTGGCCTCTGAGCCAACTTGGGGAAGGTGTACTTCTGCAAAGGAATCCTCTTACTACAGATGAGGGCATTCTGCACTTCCTCCTTCCACCTTCCCCATGTCTCTGTCCCAATGCCTATGACAGCTGAAAGTGTTTCCCTTGCCATCTGCATCCAAATACTTCCTCTGCTTGCAAGTCCACATCAGTGTTTGTAGCCATTTTTTCTGCTGCAAAAAAAAAACAAAACCAAACTTACTACCGTCAAGTTGATTCCAACTCATAGTGATCCCCTTTGGGTTTCTGAGGCTGTAAATTTTTATGGAAGTAGATTGAAACATCTTCCTTATGCTGAGTGGCTGGTGGATTTGAACTGCCAAACTTCTGGTTAGTAATCAAATGCCTTTGGCAAGTGCCGCAGTGGATGACTAACAGAGGCTTGAAGAAGAAGAGGACTTAAGGATACAAGTGAAGGGAGTTTCTGAGTGCAGAAGTAGGGGACAAACTTATGAATTAGTGCTTTGCCTCAGATGAAAGATGAGGTTATGTACTTCCAAAAATTCAGCCACTGAAAACTACATGGAACATAGTTCCACTCTGACACAAATGGGATCCTCATGAGTAGGAGTTGGCTCAATGACAACTGGTTTACCATTGAGCAAATGGTTAACGTGCTTGGCTCCTAACTGAAAGATTGGAAGTTCAAGTCCACCAGAGGTGCCTTGGAAGAAAGGCTTGGTGATCTACCTCTGAAAAATCGGCCATTGAAAACTCCATGGAGCACACTTCTACTTTGACACACATAGGGTCGCCATGTGTTGAAATCAACTCAAAAGCAATTAATTATAATTATTCCAACATATTATTCCTAATAAAACAGTACTTCACCTTTCTTCGCTGGCTCCATGATACTTGGCAATACCTTACACTACCCTTGGAATTCAGCTGAAGGCACATACCCCAAATCCCTGGTCCTTTTATATCCTTTTCTTTTGGTTTCTCCTTTACTTTCCACTTAAAGACCACTCATCTTCTCCCAACCGCTCCCAGAAGAGTCACTCTGAACCAACTCTTATAAAAGGTCAGTTGTGCTTACTCCCAGGAGATGAGTCATGGTCTTGGGCAGGAACTTTTCCTAGAATTTCTCTACCTATTGTTCTGCTGTTGTAGGCTTCCTTCCTCCATCTACAGAGAGAGTATTGCCTGGCTCACCTGTTTCTATTTCAAGCTTTGGCTCCTCACAGCATATAATATCCATGATCTCACAAGACAGCCCAAAACATGGAAGAAGAGCCAGTGACTAAGCAAGAATAGATGAGAATAAGTGATTGTCAAAGCACCAACAATAAAAAAGAAACATGGCTATTATGTTCTCTCAATAAATAATCTTTGTTTACATTTTCATGAAGAGAAAACACCATCCGCATAATAATGTTCTGCCTTATGGAAACCAAAATCATTTGGTATCTTATCACATCCAAAATGGAGTTCATTTCTTTTCCAAAGTCCACTTTGCCTACATCTTATCACTGTTCTACCATTTCTGAAAGAATGCATATTACCTTTGTAAGAACAATGACGACTCTGGAGGATTTATTGATGACAGTCTTCCACATGAAAAGCTAAAGAAGAAAAAGTGTTTGACTTTAGGCTGATTGATTTTTCTGCCTCAGTGTAGTGGGTAGAAGATTGACTTTCCTCCAGGAAGTTCCAAAGAAAAATTTGATTTTGTTTCCTTCCAGACTCTGAAGGAAACAATGATTCATATTTACCTTGCTGATAGGCTGATTATGATGAATAGACGAGTCACACTAGACACTCACAGCACATGTGGAGCCACAGGAAGACTGTTTTTATTAATATATATGATTTCTGAGTGTTACCCAAACTAAAAGAAATGTGTGTGTTATGTGCCAATAGCTAAAGTCATTTCTACATGTCTCATGCATAGCATTAAGGGAGGAGGAAATAAATCCAAATATGGACTAGCTCAGGGCCATCTCATGAATAGGCTGCTGCCTGTGTTGAACTGATTTCCAAGTCACTACAAGTATTCTTCTACCCTCACTGGATCTTGGATGGTATTTGGAAATGTCCACATTGCTCACTTTTTAAAGATGAGCCTTGATAAAGTTTAGTTGTGAACTGAAGAAATCAAAGACATTTAGCCACTTGAAGTGCTAGCATCTTGCCATGAATTCAATTACTATATTTGTTTGTCAGTTTGCTGAAGGGTCAGTCCTTGGGAAAGGGTGGTTTGACAAGGCACAAAAAAGAAGGGAGATGAGAACAAGAAAATAGGAATAACTGATCACAGGAGGCATAAGTTAAACACTGCCACAAAGCAGTTTGCTGTGGGGTCAATTCCTACTCATGGAGACCCCATGTCTGTCAGAGTAGAACTGTGATCCACACGGTTTTCAATGGATGACTTTTGGAAGTAGATCGCCAGGCCTTTCTTCCAAGGTACCTCTGAGTGGACTTGAACCATCAATCTTCTGATTACTAACCAAGTGCTTAACCATTTGCACTCCCAAAGGAGACCAAAGGCTAGGAAAGGAACAGTGAGAGTATAGGATACAGGGAACTTAGCTGTTGGAAAGGAAAAGCCAGGGATTAAAAGGAAGATCCTACAAAATTTGGAGGATAAGGACAAATATGGAAAGAGTCAAAGAATTGACCTCAGGCTTAAGCACATCTTTAGAGGCCTTTGGACCACTCTAGTCCTTTTTTTGGATCTTAATTTCCTTTTTGTATTCATACAAAAGATAGGAAGAATATTAATGGCAATATCTATTGATCATTCACCAAGTACCAGGCACTGTCTCAGTTTCTTTATATACTAATACAGCTTATCCTCCCAACAATGAAAGGAGTTCTATTTTTGACTCCATTTTTCAAATCTGAAAACTGAGAACTGAGGAGGTTGAGCAACTTACACAGGGTCACACAACAAGACGTCAGCAGTGCTGAGATGGAAACCTACCCAGCCTGCCATGACATCTTTCACTTCTGAGCATTATTCCACTGTCCCTGAAACTGATGTTGAAGGTATTATCCATCAAGTGATTCTGTTCCCTGTGCTAGGACTTATACAATATGTTCTTTTTAATACCAGGAAAATGATAGTATCTCCCAAGGAATTGGTTGATTTAGATGTATAAGATAATGTAACCAATTTTGTTTCCTCCTGTGTAGTTTTAATTTTTATTTCAATTTCACTAGCCTCAAATCATATATGCTTATTTTTTAAGAGACCTGAAGCTCTATTTGTAACTGGAAAGCCCTATTGTAAGTAGAAAGGCTATAAATCCTAAACAAATTTATAGCATTTTACACTTTGTACTGTTGCTTAAAACAATCAAATAGCTATAAACATTGGGAAATATCATGTTTTTGAAGATATCTAATCCCGGAAAACAAACTTCTACATGAGATTGCTTTTATAAGAGCAATTGTGGCTTAAAAACACACTGAGATTCCAAGGATGAATGGGTATTGAGAGAAAGAATCCACTGGAAATCCCAGGCTTCAAAAGTATCAGCATCCTGCCTCCCTACTCCAGCCTCCAGAAGAAAAACTAAACTTCCCATGAGCTCTGGTGGTGTAGTGGGTAAGGCATTTGACTGCTAACCAGAAGGGCAGCAGTTGAAACCCACCAGCTTCTCCGTGGAAGGACAATGAGGCTATTTACTTCTTTAAACATTTACAGCCTTGGAAACCCAGTGGAGGTGGTTATGAGTTGGAATCCACCTAATGGCAATGAGTTTGGTTTGGTTTTTTTTTAGGGGGCCTCATGAGCTTCTAGAGGAGTAAAGATGCAGGGAGAAATATGGCCTTGGACCTTTAAGACCTGGAAAAATGCTTAAAAAAAAAAAAGTTAATAGATAAAACCAAAAAATAAATAAATAAATAAAACATTGCCATTGAGTTGATTCCCATGTTTTATAGAACTGCTCCAGAGGATTTTCTTGGCTATAATATTCAAGGAAGCAGATCACCAGGGCTTTCTTCTATGGTACTTCACCTCTGCCACCACTCATCTGTCAGTTTGTGGTGGTGTGCATGTTGCTGCAAGGCTGGAGGATATGCCACCAGTATTGCAAGTATCAGCAGGGTCACCCATGCTAGACAGGTTTCATTGGAGCTTCAAGACTAACACAGACTTGGAAGAAGAAAGAAGCTATCCACTTCTAAAAAATTGCCAAGTGAAAACATTATGAAAAGCAGTGAAACACTGTCTGATATATTACCGGAAATCTTTATGAATAAGAAGTTCCATTAAGACGGTGGAAATAAGCAGACAAACTACACAGACTCTCATCAACAAAGAAAAGAGAAACCAATTAACACAGATACAGAAGATAATCCTGGAGCCCTGAGCTTTGAAAGGAAGGATACAGAAATGGACTAAACTCAAACTAGTAGAAGAACCTTCATGAAAACACCAAAAAAGGAGACATACGGAGCTGTGGGCTGTCAATGAGCATGATGGCATGGACAGCTTGGATATTGCCAAGTGGTGTTAGGACCTGAGAATTAACCTAAAAACTGACCCTGGTAGACAGGGGCTGCATGGAGGACTGCACTGGTGGCTAGTGAATAAAAGGGAAGCAGCGAAGATGGAGACAGGCTGAGCTGCGGAATTTTGCCTGTCTGGAGGATCCAGCCATTTTGAATGTTTACAAGCTGTTTGACCATTTTGGATATTTAAAGTGACAGCATTCTCCCAGATTCTAGGGACCTAAGAATAAGCTTCACTTGCCGGGGACCACAAGGACATTCTGGACACGAACAAGTGGAAAGATGAGATATTCCCCTTGTTACTCTTATATCCCACATCTTAATGGTGAATGGAAGTGCAGCCATCCCTCACTCCCACCCACTTTCTGGACCAGCAGGAATTTCATCCCTATGTGCTCCAAAGGAGCCTGGGTGCCCTACCCCACCCTGCCCAAATTTATTTTTTCCTTCTTGTTCAGTTTGTTTGTTTTTTTCTATTTTAAAATTATTAATATTATTATTATTTTATTGTACTATTTATTATTATTCTTTATTCTTCCCTTCCCAGGTTTTAGTTTTCAGTTTTTCTTTCTTCCATGTTCCTGGTTCCCATTTTTTTTCTTTCTCATGGTTCTCATTGTTTTTCTCTTTGCATTTTTCCCATTTTTTTCTTCATTATTCTCCTACTCTAACTCTTTTCTATTATTGCCCCATCCCCAGATATTATGGGTTTGTATTCTTCTTCTTTTCTTTTATTTTTTTGGTGATTGTTCCTATGTGTTTATGCAGTATGTTTTTTGTCTGCTTGCTTTTACTTTTTGATGTTTTATCAATTGTTGTTTTCGTCCAACTGAGTGGGAGACTGCAACAATGCCCATATGACACAACTACACCTGCATGTCTTGCAGCTCCAATTACTGAGTGAGAGCCACCACGTCCTTCTCCACCAACTGGCCAATGATAAATTACTACCAAGAAGAGCCTGATATGCCCTTAATTGCTCTTCACAAATAGTTAGCAGAGATATAAATACAACAACATCACAATGTCTCTGAGACAACAGACCATCACAATCCACACAAAGAAACAAGATAATGCAGTAGAAACAAGGTAGCAGGATACAGGCCCAGAACACATCCCTGAGGAAGAAGCAGCATTGAAACTCCTTGATAAGGAATTCAAAAGAATTATACTTAGCTATCATCAAAGGGTTGAGAGACAGATCAAGGAAAACACTGATAAAATTAAGGAAAACAAAGACAAAACCCTAGAACAATATCAGAAGAAAATACAAGAATAAAATGACAAAATAAATGAAAAATTTAAAATGATACAAAATATGCAGAGAGAAATACAGAAGATTAATACTAAATGTTCAGAAATAGGTAACGTATTGAAAGGGCAAAGGCGTACAATTGAATCAATGGAAGGAAGAATTAATGAGATTGAAGACAACTACCTGAATACTTATTTGGAAAGGGATCCTTCAGAAAAAAGATCAAAACAAAATGAAGAAAGCCTAAGGTTCATGTGGGATACCATCAAAAGGAATAACCTACATGAAATTGGAATTCCAGAACAGGAAGAGAAAAAGAAAACCACTGAGAAAATAGTCCAAGATTTGTTGGAAGAGAACTTCCAAGATATGATGAAAGATGAGAATATATCCATTCAGGAAGTCCAATAAATCCCAAACAGGATAGACCCCAAAAGAAAATCACCAATCTTTTTCATCATCAAACTCACCAAAACCAAAGACAAAGAAAGAATGCTGAAAGCAGCATGGGAAAAAGAAAAAGTTATATACAAAGGACAACCAATAAGAATAAGCTCTGATTTCTCAACAGAACCATGCAAGTGAGAAGGCAATAGATGATATATATAGCATGCTGAAAGAGAAAAAAATTCCAACCAAGAATCATACACCCAGCAAAATTGTCCATCAAATATGATGGTGAAATTAGGAAATTTCTGAATGAGAAGAAATTAATGGAATTTGTTAAAAGCAGACCAACCTTGCAAGATATACTAAAGGGAGTCCTTTGAACAAAGAACCAATAGCAAACAACAACCGACCATTAATACATAAGATGACATAACCGAGAAACCAACACAGCTATGGACATATCCAAAGTAAAATAAGCTTATAAGATTGTAAACAGGGAACCAGACACATCAACTGGAAAATTAGGACAACTACAAACCAAAAAGTGGGAAAATACTGTGTCATTACAGAACTTCTAAATGGTGAGGAAGTTAAGAGAGTTGCAAGATAGAATGGACTGTTCTAAACTTGGGGAGAAAATCACAAATCACAGAGTAATCTCAAAGAAAAATGATAAACTTTCACATCACAATAAAAAAAAGGAAAACACAAATATTTAGCAAATACTAAAACAATAGCAACAAAGGAAATGATAACAGTATTCATCAACATAATGAGTTCAGCACAGAAAATAATATGGAGCAGCAAAACCAGGAACACCATGAAAAAACACATAACAAAAGGACAGCAACAAATTCATACTTGTCAGTAATTATACTGGATGTTAATGGATTAAATGCACCGCTCAAGAGACAGAGAGTGGCAGACTGGATAAGAAAATATAACCCATCAATATGCTGTCTACAAGAGACACACCTTAGAGACAAAGACAAAAATAGACTAAAAATCAAAGGTTGGAAAAAGATATATCAAGCAAATGGCAACCAAAAAAGAGCAGGAGTGGAAACATTAATTTCTGATCAAATTGACTTTAAGATCAAAACCACCATACAAGACAAGGAAGGGAATTATATAAAGATTGAAGGATCAATTGAACAAGAAGATACCACCATGATAAATATCTATGGACCCAATGAAAGAGCCCAAAATTACATAAATCAGACTTTAATGGAATTGAAAAGACAAACAGATGACTCCACAGTCATAGTGAGAGACTTTAATACACCACTTTCAATGAAAAATAGAACAACGGGAAAGAAACTCAACAAAGACTCAGAAGAGCTAAACAATACAATCCACCAACTTGACTGTATAGACTTCTATAGAGCACTTCACCCAACAACAGCACAATATACATTTTTTTCCAGTGCACATGGAACATTCTCAATCATAGACCATACATTAGACCATAAAGCAAGCCTTGATAAATTTGAAAAAATTGAAGCACTGCAAAGCATCTTCTCAGACCTCAATGCTATCAAATTAGAAATCAACAATAGGAAGATCAATGGAAAAAGAGTAAACACATGGAAACTGAACACCATCCTTAAGAAAGATGTAGAAAGAGAAAAAAATAAAAAATGAAATTCAAAAATTCCTTGAATAAAACGAGTATGAAAACACAACATACCAAATCTATGGGACACAGCAAAAGCAGTGATCAGAGACCAATTTATTGCAATAAATGCACACATCAAAAAAGAAGAAAGAGCCAAAATCAACACTTTAAACTAACATCTCCAACAATTAGAAAAAGAACAAGAAAAGCCTACAGTCACCAGAAGAAAGGAAATAATCAAGATTCAAGCAGAAATCAATGAAACAGAAAAATAGAAGAGCTATAGAAAAAATCAACAAGACCAGAAGTTGGTTTTTTGAAAAGATCAATAAATTTGACAAACCAATGGCAAATTTAACAAAGGAAAAGAGGGAGAGAATACAAATAACATGAATAAGAAATGAAATGGGGGACATCACAACAGAACCAATAGACACAAAAAGGATAATATCAGGACACTATGAAGTATCCTATACTCCAACAAATTTGAAAATCTGGAAGAAATGGATAGATTTCTAGAAACACACACCTTACCTAAACTAACACAGACTGAGGTGGAAAAATTGAACAGATCCATAACAAAAGAAGAAATTTAACAGGTCATAAAAAAATTACCAACAAAAGAAAAGTCCTGGCCCAGACTATTTTACTGAAGAATTCTACAAAACATTCAGAGACGAACTGACACCAATACTACTCAAACTATTCCAAAACATAGAAAAGGATGGAATCCTCCCTAACTCATTTTATGAAGCTAGCATAACCTTCATACCAAAACCAGGCAAAGTTATCACTCAGAAGGAAAACTTCTGAAATATCCCTCATGAATACAGATGCAAAGATCTTCAACAAAATCCTAGCCAATAGACTCCAACAACATGCCCAAAAAATAGTTCATGATTACCAAGTGGGGTTCATACTAGGTATGCAAGGATGGTTCAACATTAGAAAAACAATGAACATCATCCACTACATAAATAAGACAAAGGAAATGAACCACGTGATCATATCAATCAATGCAGAAAAGGCATTTGATAAAATCCAACACTCATTCCTGGTAAAAACTCTCAGCAAAATAGGAATAGAAGGGACTTTCCTCAACATAAGAAAGGGCATTTATGCAAAACCAACAGCCAACATTATTTTCAGTGGAGAGAGACTGAAACCATTCCTCTTGCAAACCAGACAAGGATGCCCTCTATCACCACTTCTATTCAATATTGCATTGGAAGTCCTAACGAGTGCAAAAAGGCAAGAAATGGAAATCAGAGACATCCGTATTGGTAAGGAAGAAGTCAAACTATCCCTATTTGCTGATGATATGATCCTATACCTGGAAAACCTGAGAGATTCAGTCAAATATCTACTGGAACTAATTGAGCAATTTAGCATTGTGGCAGGATACAAGATCAACATCCAAAAATCAGTTGGATTCCTCTATACCAGCAAAGGGACTGCTGAA
>NW_006921794.1:855887-859907 GCF_000298275.1 Orycteropus afer afer
AAGGGACTTACCTCTAAAATTTATAGAAAACTCCAACACCTCAACAGCAAAAAGATTAACAATCCAATTACAAATGGGCAGAAGACATGACCAGACACTTCACCAAAGAGGATATTCTGGTGGTCAACAAACATATGAAGGAATGCTCATGATCATTAGCCATCAGAGAGCTTCAAATCCAAACAACAATGACATACCATCTCACCCCAGCACTAATGGCAAAGTTCAACAAGACAGAAAATAATGAATGCTGGCGAGGATGTGGAGAGACGGGGACTCTCATACACTGCTGATGGGACTATAAAATGATACAATCACTGTGGAAAGAAGTATGGCAATTCCTTAAAAAGTTGGAATTAGAAATATCATTTGACCCAGCAATCCCATTGCTATATATATTTCCTAAAGAAGTGAGAGCTAGGATAAGAACAGATACATACACATACATACTTATCACAGCACTATTCACAATAGCCAAAAAATGGAAACAACCCAGGTGCCCATCAAGAGAAGAATGGGTAAACAAACTATGGTACATATGCACAATGGAATACTATGCAACCCTAAAGAATAACATAGAATCAGCAAAACACCACATAACATGGATGAACTTGGAGGACATTATGCTGAGTGAAAAAAGTTAATCACAGAAGAACAAATATTGTATTAATCTGTTATTGTAAAAAGTCAAGAAGAGTTTTATATATTGAAGGAAACTTTCTTTGTTGAATACCAGGAGTGGGAGGGGAGAGAGGGAACACTTAGATAGGTAGAAACAAGTATTTATTTGGATGAAGAGAAGGGCAATGTACCAAATGTGAGTGATCAACATGGTGACATTGAGGAAAATGAAGACAGAGAGAGGTGCATGGGAGGCACTGACAACAAAGAAGAACCCTTTAGCACACAGTACTACATTGTCAGCGAAGGCAAACACTGATATACAGGTGGATGCATAGGTGCACTGGCTGAACTATTAGGTATGTCTATGTGGGGGGAGTGGACCTAAGGGCATGTATAAGGTTGGAAAATGGTCTTTCTATAAGTGTATTTGTATGTTCTGTAAGAATTTCCAGTAGAGCTGAGAAAGGGTAAGGTTGTAATCACTTCCTGGCCACAGCTACCTACCCAGAGGGAGCAAGTAGTTGGACCTGTGGGCTCGGGACCATAGTTGAGGGGGACATGATGCTCAATTGGCATAACATACTACACAAAAACATTGTTCCACATCGTACTTTGGCAAATAGAGACTGGGATCTTAAAAGCTTGCAAGTGGCCATCTAGACACAACGATACATCTCTCCTCATCCAGAGCAGAGAAGAATGAAGAAAACTAAAGGCATGTGCAAACAATTAGTCCAAGCAACTGGTACACCATGAGATCCTCAATCTATATGACCATGAGACCAGAAGAACTAGATGGTGCCCAGCTACCACTGTCAACCACTAGGAGATAGGTCTATGTAGGAGATCCTGGATAGAGTGGGAGAATGATGTGGAACAAAATTCGAAACTCAAAATCATTAAAAAAAAAAAAGGGGGGGGTTGGGGAGACTAGGGTTGGCTGGTCTGATACAGCCTGGTGGAACCCCTGAGACTATGGTCCCTAGCTGCCCTTCAGGTCTAGAACTGAACTTCCAGCCAAACAAAAGACAGTCATATGAGCTGAACATTAGGTAGATTTACATTAGGTAAATCTACTCCTTGGAGAGATCAATCATGGGAGAATAGAAGGGCTGTGTATGCATAGGGAGACAGCTCAGGGGGCAAGACTTCATGGGAGGGAAGGGTACAGGGAAGAGGTAACTATGGGGAGGACATGGGAGGGGAGCTGTTGCATTGTGGTAAATTGTAGTCAGTATCATGAGATAAAGTGTATGTGAGCTGTTGTATGGCAAATGAATCTGCTCTGTAAACTTTCACACAAATCACAATAAAATTTTCAAAAAAAAAAAATTGTCCAACATAGTGCCAGAAGATGAGCCCCTCAGGTTGGAAGGCACTGAAAGAACAACTGGGGAAAAACTGCCTCCACAGAGTGGAGTCGACCTTAATGATGTGGATGAAGTAAAGGTTTGGGACCTCCATTTGCTGATGTGGCATGACTCAAAACTGAAAGAACAGTTGCAAACATCCATTAATAATTGGAACATGGACTGTATGAAGTATGAATTTAGGTGAATTGGAAGTTGTCAAAAATAAAATGGAACACATAAAGATCGATATCCTCGACATTAGTGAGATGAAATGGACTAGTTTTGGCCATTTTGAATCAGACCATATGGTCTACTATGCCAGGAATAACAATTTGAAAAGGAATGGCATGGCATTCATCATCACAAAGAATGTTTCAAGATCTATCCTGAAGTACAATCCTATCAGTGATAAGACAATATCCGTACACCTACAAGGAAGACCAGTCAATACTATTGTTATTGAAATTTATGCACCAACCTCCAAAGCCAAAGATGAGGAAGCTGAAGATTTTTAGCAACTTCTGCAGTCTGAAATTGACCAAATATACAATCAAGATGTATTGATTATCACTGGTGATTGGAATGCAAAAGTTGAAATCAAAGAAGAATCACCAATAGTTGGAAAATATGGCCTTGATGACGCTGGAGATCACTTGATAGAATTTTGTAAGGCCAATTCATTGCAAATACCTTTTACCAACAACATAAATGATGGCTAAGCATGTGGACTTTGCGAGATGTAATGTACAGGAATCAGATCGACTACATCTGTGGAAAGAGACGATGGAGAAGCTCAATATCTTAACCAAAACAAGGCTAGGAGCTTACAGTGGAATACATCATCAACTGCTGATATGCAAGTTCAAGTTGAAGCTGAAGACAATTGAAATAAGTCCACAACAGCCAAAATATGATCTTGATTATATCCCTCCTGTTTTGGTTACCTAGTGCTGCTCTGACAGGGCTATACCACACATGGGATGCCTTTAACAAACAGGAGTTTATTCTCTTACAGTTTGGAGGCTTTAAGTATGAGTTCAAAGTGCCTGGCTCTAGGGGCTGGGTGAAAGCCCCTCAGCCTTGGGCTTCAACTCTGCCTCCTGCCCCCAGCCCACTGAAGCTGGAGGCTGTTCTTCACTCTGACAGCTACTGGCTGCTGAGTCTGACAAGTCCAAGGTCGACAAGTAAAAAGGCACAGGCCTGATGTTACCAAACCACACGGCAGGCCATTAATTCAAGTCCATCGAAAGTCAGCAGAGCATGGCAGGTTGCTGAACAACGACAATGGCTATGCAGGGTTCAAGCATGCCATAAGCAAGAGACTGTTCTCTAAGGCTTCTCCTTATATACAGGAAGCAGACCACATCCCTAAGGCTGCTCAGCTGCTCACAGTAGATTCCACCATGGAGTTGATGACCAGTCTCATCATGGAGAATATTACATTCAGCCACCCAGCCACTCAACCAGGCCCAGCCAAGTTGACACATAAACTTAACCACCACCCCTCCTGAATTTAGAGACTATCTGAAAACAGATTTTTTTTAAAATACATTTTACTGAAATATAATTTCTGTACAGTAAAATATACAAAACTGAAATGACATGGGTCAATGCATTTTTTTTTTTTTCCAGTGTTGCCTCCCCTCTCTTCCCACCCCTGGTAACCAACAAAGAAAATTTCCTTCCATATATGAAATTTTCCTTGACTTTTTACAATAACAGATTAATACAATATTTGTTCTTCTGTGATTAACTCATTTCACTCAGCATGATGTCCTTCAAGTTCATCTATGTTATATTGTGTTTTGCAGATTCTACATTATTCTTTAGTGTTGCATAGTATTGCATTGTGTGTATGTACCATAGTTTGGTTATTCTATCTTCTGTTGATGGACATCTAGGTTGTTTCCATCTTTTTGTTATTGTAAATTGTTGTTGTTGTTATGTACCATCGAGTCAGACCCGACTCACAGCGACCCCTCCTTGGGTTTCCGAGGCAGTATCACTATGGAAGTAGATTGCCCCATCTTCCTTCTGAGGAGTG
>NW_006921794.1:861227-866734 GCF_000298275.1 Orycteropus afer afer
CTTGGTATAGGTGTTTTGTGTCCCTAGTGAGATTTATTTCCAAGTATTTTATTTTTTTGGTAGCTATTGTAAATGGTATTGATTTCCTTATTTCTTTTTCAGCAGTCTCTTTGCTGATGTAGAGGAATCCAACTGATTTTTGGATTGTTTTTCTAATCTTGAACCATCCTTGCATATCTGATATGAACCCCACTTGGTCATAATAAATTATTTTTGGATATGTTGCTGGAGTCTATTGGCTAGGATTTTGTTGAAGATTGTTACATATGTATTCATGAGGGATGTTGCTTTGTCATTTTCCTTTTTTAGTGATGTGGCTGCAACAATGGGGTTAAGCATAGCAACAATTGTAAAGATGGCACAAGACCAGGCAGCATTGCTTTCTGTTGTACATGAGGTTACTATGAATGGAAACCAACTCAATAGCACCTAACAACAACTATTATTATTAAGATGATGATGATTATGGTGATTAGCACTTTCCTGGCTGGAGAGTGTAGTTATCTACACATGACCCACATGATCTGAGAGTGAGAGAAGATTCCTAACAAATATATAAAGTTCTCTTATCAGAAGATAGCCAAAGAATATTTATCACACTGCAACAACAGATATCCATCATGGCATGTGTGTAAACATCTGATATCCATGTGTATGTGTGTGTGTGTGAGAGAGAGAGTTAGAGTACAAAAAGAGGACCTGAGGAAAAGGTGTTCCATGCAATTCTTTTTTCCAGTTCAAGGTTAAATCCTCCAATAGCATCTCCTGCTCTCTGCTTAGGAACAAATGGAGGGCAGCTCTGAGTTTGTTGTGCTGATATCTGATATGGCTCTAATATGCCCATCATAGTCCCTTACTAGGTATGTTATCGCTCCTGTGTTTAAGTGACACATTGCTGACTGGAATAGAGCTCATACCTGATAAACGCAGCCTAGCTTAGGCCAGGTGAAAATCTCAGCAGTGGTGAAGCAGCTATTTCCTGTAAGCAACAAGGAAGTGCACATTCATACATTTACTGAGTCCATATCATATACCCAGTATCTGCTTGAGGACTAGAGCTGAAGTACAGAAAAAAAGAGATAGGAATGAGGATAGCATAGCATAGGGGTAGAAGCATGGTAAAAGAAAGGGAGAGCCAGAAAGCTGTGTTTGCTTTAAGCAAAACTGATATCCTTTTGAAATGATGTCCTATATTTATCTTCTAAGAACAGAGTCCACACCAGATAGACCATAAATCTAACTGAGTGCTGAGAAATCATATATTCTCAGACTCCTCTGAGGTGGGGTTTGTATGGCTGTATGTTTTTCTTGGTTTTATTTGCATGAGGAAAAAAAAAGACACACACACAGAGAAAGCTTACCAAGCACAGCTGTAAGACTTTAGTTTCAACATGGTATCAAAATTACTTCTCCAGGTGGATTTTTTATTTCTCATGCACATGCCTTGTGCAAAATGGTTACCCCTTTGCTCTCGAGTCGGTTTTGACTCATAGCGACCCTACAGGACAGGGTAGAACTGCCCCACAGGGTTACCAAGGCTGTAAATCTTTTCAGAAGCAGACTGACTCATCTTTCTCCCGTGGGGAGGCTGGTAGGCTCAAATCACCAACCTTCTGTTAGTAGGTGAGTGCTTAACTGCTGTGCCACCAGGGCTCCCTGTGCAAAAATATATTCTCATCAGTTTCTTCTAAATTTACATTACTTTGTAGATTTTTAGCCTTTCATTCAGTCAATCCTCCAGAATGCCTCTATATAAGCATGAATAAAATAGAAAGGAAGATAAAGTTTTGTTTTGTTTACTCCTTAAAGAAAACTTGTTGAATTTGTTAGGTCAGACATAGATTCTTTAGGCAGACTGGTCATAGAAGGTGTGAAAACCACTGCCACCTATTTTCCTGTCTAATTTTTTTTTTTTTTTTACCTGTTTACATTCCTCATTCAGAAAACGCATTAAATCATTCACTACTTCCTCATTCAAAAGCAATTATTCTTTGCTCTGAGTGGGCAGGAAAGTTGTTTGTCATAAGGCCATAATAAAACTTTTTAATCAGCTAGACTGAACTAGAATGATGCATTGTTGGATGGGACACCCTTGACCTCTCGCATGTCTAACTCACAGGGCAATGAGCATCCTCTGAAGTGCAAGACTGATGACCCGTGGGGAAGTGAGAGTCAGGCTTTCATTTGAAGATGTTCTTGCTGATAACTTGCTTGCCAAGCACATAAAATTGGCTGGAAAGCAAAACCAGTTGCAGCACAATATTTATAGAAATTTTTAAACTGGCACAAATTTCCCCATTCTAATCACCATAATTTGCAGAACAAAAACTGTAGTCTCTGAAGAAGCAATTTGAAAAAGTTGTGCATTCAAAATAACTCCACATCACCCCCTGCCAAGTCTCAGGGAGCCAAGTTCAGACTCAATAAAAGCGGTACAACATTTTAATTCATTGTTATGGAGCTGCTCCAATCCAATGAGTGAGACCACGGAAATCAAAGGAAAGTCTTTCCCCAGTTGGATTCTTGTACTGAAATTAATGGTAATATGACCTTTTGGTTGTTTAAATGTTCTGAGGGAAAGAAAAAAAAAGTAATAAATAAAACAAACAGCTTCTGATGGGTAATTAGATGTGTAAGTGCCTGCTAAGTCTAATCTTCAAATTTTATCCTGTAAGTCTATATTAGAGGTCAACTAAATTGTTCAAGGATCTTGGTTACATATGGGGAACTTGTCAAGGGTACGACTGGCAGTAATAGATTTTTTCTCTGACCATTGTGGTAATGAAATGAAAAAATGCCAGCCAGCGGACTTTAATCATAGTGACCCCATGTGTATCAGAGTAGAACTGTGTTCCATGGGGTTTTCAATGGCTCATTTTTTGGAATTAGATCAGTAAGCCTTTCTTCCAAGATGCCTCTGGGTAGACTTGAACTCTACCCTTTTGGTGAACAGCCAAGCACATTACCATTTATACCACCCAGGGATGCCAATGAAATGCAGCTTGACTTCCATTTAAGTTATTAATTTTCAATTATTTTTACAAATAAAGCTCTGGTGAGGCAGTGGTTAAAACATTTGGCTAACCAAAAGGTGGGAGGTTCAAACCTACCAGCCACTCAATGAGAGAAAGATGAAGCAGTCCGCTTCTGTAAAGATTTACAGCTTTAGAAACCCTATAGGGCAGTTCTGTTCTGTCTTGTAGGGTCACAATGCATTGGAATTTGTTATATTTGTTCGTGTTTTGTAACTTAAGTAATTCAGTGCATTTCTCTCCCTCTAAGCATGGTACAGGAGGAAATCTATTAATTTTGAAGGAGGTGGGAGGTAAATTGAAACATGGTATCACCATAACAGCTGTGAGAATTTAAAAGAGTAGTGCTTGAGGCATTTGACTGCTAACAGCAGGCTGGCTTCAAACCCACCACCCACTCCTCAGAAGAAGGTTGGGCAATCTACTGCTGTAGTAAATACTGCCTCAGAAACCCAAGAAGGGGTCGCTATGAGTTAGATCCAACTCCACAGCAGTGAGTTTTTTGTTTTTTTTTTTTTTTAATCCACTCTAATTCCACCTCCAGCACTTGAGTTTTCTCTCTGCATCATGACATAAAGACTCTTGACTTGGATCATTGAAGGATTAAAATGATATGATATACATACAAAGAGCAAGTTAAATCCTCAGCTGCTAACAGAAAGGCTGCCAGTTCAAATTCACCCAGACTTTCTGCAGGAGAAAGACCTGGCAATGTGCTTCCATGAAGATTATAGCCAGGAAAACCCTATAGTGCAGTTCTACTTTCTCACATGGGGTCACTATTAGTCAGAATTAATTCAATGGCACCCAAGAGCAAGAACAACAGCTATATATGTGAGAAACAGTTCTTTTGGACCCAGATTTCTGGAGTTGAGTTTGAGTGACCCAACCAGGCTGTTTAGATGTCCTTTTGAAACTTGAGCCTTGAGGAAACAGTATTCCTAAAGTCACGTTTAGGCCAAAAAATAAGCTCACTTAATGCATAAAAAATGTTTGCCTTTGGCTTTGGGAAGAATTAGCCATGTGCAGTCCATTTTGAGAAACAGAGATCCCAAAAGTCAGACTAGAGCTATGTTTTGGGATAAATTGGTAATTATTTTAACTTTTCAAGATAATGCTATACGAAATCCTTCTTGACCACAATTCTTATCAGTTCAGTTTGGGCTCTTTTCTGGCAATTCCAATAAGATAGGATATAAAAGGCTTTAGAGGTTCTCTTGTCTCTGGGATGTTTTTCATTATACACCACCAGAGCTCCTAGTCAAAATGTTACCATGATTGGCAAATTGTGTATTGAATAAACTTCAATCAGTTCTATTATTGACACAATATGATTTTTGTTTTAACATATGTAAAGCATCTGGTAATTCTTGGCACATAATACCAAAACCTTGTTGTCTTTGAGTTGATTCCAACTCATAGCAACACTGCAGGATACAGTAGACCTGAGCCATAGGATTTCCAAGGCTGTAATCTTTATGGAAGCAGATGCCACATCTTTCTCCTCCGTGAAGCCCCTGGTGGGTTTGTTCCACCAAACTTTTGATTGACTGCTGAGCATTTATCCACTGAACCACCAGAGCTCCTTCTGGAACATAACAGGTGCTTGAAAAATATTATTTCTCTTCCCAATCATTTTTCAGTTGCAATGAATCCTGCACCCACAAGTTAGGAAATTTCACACTTGGCTTTTCTTGCAAGCACACGCTTGGCCTTTACAGTCAAATTGTCCTATTCCCAAGGCCTGGTGACTACATATGTTAAGGCACCTACAATATTACTCTTCATGCCACTGATTTTATACTCTTGTTCACTGAACAACTGCTGAACATGTACTACCTACGAGGCCATGTACTTGGAGATATTATGATGAAGAAAATCCAGTCCCTATGCTCAAAAAGTTGACTACCTTGTGAGGGAGATACGGAAGAAAACCAACAATGACACTACGACATCTTGAGTTTTATTTGTAGGGTCTGTACATAATGATAGGGAGCTCTGTGGGTGCAGTGGTTAAGCGCTCGGCTGCTAACCAGAAGGTTGGCAGTTCTAACCCACCAGCCACTCTGTGGGAGAAAGACAAAGGACTCTGTTTTCATACAGACTTACAGCCTTGGAAACCCTATGGAGCCCTATAGGGTCGCTATGAGTCTCAATGGACTCAATGACAGTGGGGCCCATAATGACTGAGAGAAGGAAATCTAAGGCCCCTCACCACAGTGGAGGAAGAAGGAAATCTAGGAGTGCTTCATGTGCACCTATTGTTTTGCTCATCAGTCAACTCTGACTCATGGCAACCCCATGTGTGCTCCATGGGATTTTCAAGGCTATGACCTTTTGGAAGTAGATCATCAGGCCTTACTATAGAGATGCCTCTAGGTGGGTTTGAATCTCCAACCTTTTGGTCGGTAGTCCAGGCAGGCCTTACCCAAGCAGTCATCAAGTGAGTCTGTTGTTGTTGTTGTTAAGTGCCGT
>NW_006921794.1:869129-899072 GCF_000298275.1 Orycteropus afer afer
GTCATATTAACGGGTCTTCCTTGTAGGCGTATGGATATTATCCTATCACTGCATTGTATTTCAGGACAGATCTTGAAACATCTTTTGTGATGATGAATGTCACGCCATTCCTTTTCAAACTCTCATTCCCGGCATAGTAGATCATATGGTTGTCTGATTCAAAATGGCCAAAACCAGTCCATTTCAGCTCACTAATACAGCAGTTCATACACATTTTGTTTCAAGTGAGTCTAGACCTTCCAAAAGTGTTAACTAAGTAATAAGGGAACAGGAGGAGATGCAAGAAAGAATGTCCAAGTGGAAAAAGTAATTGCCTGCTTTTTAATAGCACAAAACCCATTATACATGGTGTCTATAAGCTCACACCTTGATTTATCATAAAGATGGAGAAATTATTTGAGCATCAGTTATGGTCAAGGTAGTCTGTTAAAAGTATGTAAAGAATTGATGTCTTCAGGGTCTTTAGGAAGTTTGTAATCCAGCTGGAAGAATGAGATGTATATAAGAGAAGTAACCCTAGAAGGCTGGGAATGGACATTCGGAGCAGGAACTGTCAGAGCCATTCAAGATTGATGAGTGTTATACAATGATGTATTTAACTTTATTTTACATAACTAATAGTTCCCAGGGCTAAAGTGCTTGAGTGTCAAAGTGTTAGAGCCCCAGGTTTCCAATTCTAATCTTTGAGACAAAGATCATGCAGAACTGAAAGCACTATTCCTGCTCAAAAGTAATGTTTTCAAGTTGGGAAGCTGAATATGAAAGAATTGTAAGTCATCATATATTTTGAAATAATAGAAAAATTACAAAAATGAAGGCAACAAAATTAATCAGTGGAGAAGAAAGCTGTTGACCTACATAACTTTGGAAAACAGTGTTTGGGCTGGATACTATAAGGCTAAATAAAAAACCAAAGCAAATAAACAAACAAAAAAAAAACTGCACACATACACTGTACTACTAGTTGTTAAGTATGTTTCTCACAGAAATAAACAAAAAACAAACCAGCTGCCATCATGTAGATTCTCACTCATGAGGCACTCACTCAGATACTCCATGTGTTTCAGAGTAGAGCTGTACTCCATAAGGGTTTTTTGTTTTTGTTTTTAAATTGTTATTTGGGTGAAAGTTTACAGAGCAAATTCTTTTTCCATACAGCAGTTCATACACATTTTGTTTCATGATATTGACTGCAATTCCCCACAATGTCCCAGCTCTCTTCCCACTTCCTCCCTGTAGTTAACTCTTCCCTGTGTCCTTCCCTCCCATGTACTCCCACCCCCCAAGGTATCTCCCGGTGGAAACACTGCCCTTCTGTTCTCCTATGACTGATCACTCCAAAGAGTGTATCTACCTAATGCAAATGTTCACCCCATATGCCTGTCGTTTCTATAGGATTTTCATGACTGTGACCTTTCAAAAGTAAATCGCCAGGCCTGTTTTCTGAGGTACTTCTGGGTAGGTTCGAGCCCCTAACCTTTTGGTTAGTAGGCAAGCACTTAACCATTTACATGTTGCAGTGTCTCCTTTTCATGGGAATACGCATTACCTGTTGCAGTCAAGTTGATTCCAACTCTTGGTGACTCTCTATGTGTCACAGTAGAACTGTGCTCCATAGACTTTTCATGACTCTGACCTTTCAAAAGTGAGTAGCCAGGCCTTTTCTTCTGCTGCTGGTTGAATACAAATTGCCAACATTTCAGTTAGCAGCTGAACACAAACTGCTTGGGTCACCCAGGAACTTCTTCATGCACACTAGAGCTGTTGAAACAAACTTTGTAAAAGGCACTGGGCTCTGGTTTCTGTGTAGCGGACACACACATCCTTTGTGTGCTTTGGCCTGTTAAGAAATGGAAACCCATGTTCCTCCTGCCTCCAGAGGAAGAATGCAAGTAGAGAGTAGAAAGCAGTTCCTTCCACAATGTTGGTGGGACAGAGCAGATAACGTTTTTATTACGGTGTTTGATGCAAACAAGGAGAGTCAGTCTGAAACTCCAGTTTTCATGGATTATTTAAATACTAAATCTAAGCATTTTGAGCTACCTCATGCCATGGCCATACCTTCAGATTAGTCTCAGATATTTAAGTGAATAAAATGGCCATTTTTTCATCAGTCTTTCAGATGCTCTGTTAATAATCTTTGGGTCCATTTGTTAACACACCTACAGTAAACCTGGCTGCACATTAGCATTGTGTGAGGTGCTTTTGTAAAATACTAAGATCCTCTCTTGCCCTCAAGGAGCCCTGTTGGTGCAGTGGTTAAAGCACTTGGCCACTAATCTGAAAGTCAGTGCTTCAAACCCACCAGCAGCTCTGCGGGAGAAAGATGTAGCAGTCTGCTTTCATAAAGATTACAGCCTTGGACACCCTATGGGGCATTTCAACTGTATCCTATAGGATCACTATGAGTTGGAATTGACTCAGCAGTGGTGGATTTGGTTTTGGAGGATACTTGCCCTGGGAAATTCTGACTTAATTTTTCTAACAGAGGGAACCAGGTATTAGGATAGTTAACCCTCCCCAAGTGAGTCTAACATGAACCCAGGGTAGAAAACCACTATGCTGAAGAAATACAGTGTGTTTCTTATACCTCATGGGACTGAGTGACTGGGCTTGAAGGCTAAGGACCAAAGTTTCAGAGGGCACCTCCATCAGTTGGCATGACATAGTTCATAAAGACAATGCTTACATTCCACTTTGGTGAGTACCATCTGGGGTCTTAAAAGCTTGCAAGTGGCCATCTAAGATAGAACTATTTGTCCCTTCCTCTCTTGGGCAAAGCAGAGTGAAGGAAACCAAAGACTCAAGGAGATTAATTCAAAAGACCAATGGCCTACACGAACCACAGCCTCCTCTAGCCTGAGATCAGAACTAGATGGTGCCCGGCTACCATTACCAACCACTCTGAGCAAGACTACAATAAAAGGTCTTGGTTACAATGGGATAAAAATATAGAACAAACCCAAATTTATTAAAAAAAAAAAAAAAAAAAAGACCAGACCTACTGGATGACAGATACTGGAAGAACTCCTAAAAATATTGCCCTCGGGTATCCTTTAAACCTGGAACTGAAGTCATGCTAGAGTCCACCCTTCAGCCAAATAATATATTTGCATATAGAGTAAACAGTAACACCTGTGAGGAATGTGCTCCTTAAAACAATCAACTATACATGGCCAATCAGGCAATGTTTGCCCAAAACTAAACATGAGATGGCAGGGTGGGATAGGGGAACTGGAAGGAGGAAAAGTGGGAAGACAGCATGGAAATGGAGAGTGTGCTGGCATATTGCAGGGGCAGCAAACATTGTCATGAAATAATTTATATATGAATTTTTGAATGGGAAACTAATTTGCTGTGTAAATTTTCATGTAAAGCACAATAAAATGTTGGAGGAAAAAGAAAGAAATACAGTGTGTTTCTAAATATTAAAGCCCTTTACTAGAGTAATGGTGTTGAGGGAGCCTCTCTAGATTGAAATATGTCCTCATGTCTTATGTGCGAGTGACATTTGTACTTTGACTATCTGTCAAAGTCTAACCGCACAGTCTTTTCAATCCTTGTCCAAGTTTTTCACCCTAAAGTATTATCCTTTCTCTGGTGGTTGGTCCCGCCTCTTCCTCGTGTCTCTTTTGATCTGTTGCTGAAGCAAGGCTCATACTCTATTTAATGCCCATCCTGTCCCTTGCAGTCACCTTCACACATCCCAAGAGGTCATCTTGACTCTGCTACATTCTTTCATCCTTCATTCATACGTTCTCATCCCTCATGATATTTTGCTACTTGTAAACACAAATAATGCAAAGAATCTGAGTGGGAAAGGAATTCTGGTGATGTACTGCAGCAGCTGGAATCTGTGGATGATGCAAATGTTTAATGTACTCAGCTGCTAACTGAAAAGGTGGAGGTTTGAGTCCACCAAGAGGCAACTTGAGAGAAAATCCTGGTCATCAGCTTCCAAAAAGTCAGCAATTGAAAATCCTGTGGAAAACAGTCCTACTGACACACAAGGAGTTGCCATGAGTTGGAATCAACTCAATAGTAACTAGTTTTGGTTCTACCGTGGTTGCCATGACAATATGCTTCTCAGACTTCCAGCTACATCGTGAAAATACCTGCTGCCATCAAGTCGATTCTGACTCATAGTGATCCTTAAAAGAATCTTCAAAGAGTAGAACTCTCCCCTAGGGTTTCCAAAGCTGTAAATCTTTGTGGAAGCAAACTGCCCCATCTTTCTCAGATGGACCGGCTGGTGGGTTTGAAGCACCAACCTTTTGGTTAGCAGCCAAATGGTTTAATCACTGCTCCCACTTTAGCTGCTGTTCTTGATATCCATCATGTTAGCACCAAGAGCACCCTTCCTGTGGGCTGCTTCCAGCCAATGACTGAGCCTGGTGAGATCTAAGGCTGGCCTACTTGTGGGAGCCTCCAGACTCTTCTGATGGACATCTTTGGTTCAAAAGATCACCAGTCTTACCATACTTACCTAGAACTCTGCAGTAAGTTGAGAGTCTATCACCCACCTTTCAATCCTTCACTCTCTCCCTCACAAAGATCAACCAACATCTAGCCTGACAGCTCCCCAGCTGTCCTCAGTTCTCTCTCCATCTCCCCACAGGTGTCTGTCCTGCTAAATCTCTTGCATACTTAACCCCTTTTTGGCATCTGTTTCTCAGAGGATGCAGACCAGCACAAGTACTACTGGAGAAAGTTTCAAGAAAAACTTTTATTCTAAAAGAAAGTCATTATTTCTAATTTATTTACTTTATCATCATAAATTAATGGGTATGTATATGCACATCTTCTCATGTTCAAAAAAAAAAAGAAGGTTTACAAGGCTAACAAAGGCATGTAAAGAATAAACAAGTTGGACCATTGAAAAGAGAAAGAAAATGCCCACAATACGTGCTGTGAGGCTCCATAGTAATGGTTCTCAACCTTGACTGTACATTGGAATTTCCCGGAGAAATTAAAAATTGCTGAGGCCCCTCCTAGAGAGTCTGATGCAATTAGTCTGGGGGTGGCCTGGGAAATTGTATTTTCAACGTTCCCCCAGATGATTCCAATGTGTAGCCAGGTTTGAGAACATTGTCTTACAGGTATACATAGAGATAGGCATCGATTTACAGTACCTACAAGCTGTAAACTACCCAGTTGCTCAGGAGAAATGTGGTTAACCTTCGTCCTGAGGGAAGAGAAAAATGTCTTCAGCAGATCTTCACAAAGGAAACACTGTGGATGTCATCAACCACATCCTTAACAACATCCCTGCAATAAACACAAAAATAAGTTCCGTAGGGTTGCTTCCTATAACATCCTTCAATGTTGCCAGGTTCTTTCCATGTGCTACCACTTAGCACAAGCAGGTTCTGCTCACATACAGATTTGTAAAGGAATTTTCCATTTTAGTTAGCATATCTCTCCATGAGGAGGTTACAGGCAGTGCCTCAGAGTAAAGTTCCATGGTTGTAGGTCAGGGATACCAGTGAACACGCACTTTTGTCTATTTTCTTTATTGGAGCTCTGCATAAATTTGGGGTTGGCCAGAGGATTCTACTGCTAACAAGAGTTTGGAAGTTAGGATCTGGTCTACAGAAAAAGTAACCCTCCATTCTTCACCCGTTCTAGGTAGGACCCAGTTGAATTCACAACAAACTCTGATGTCAGAGTGTCAGAAATAATTAACTTCAATATGAGATGATCAAGGCAGTGGTGGCTCAGGAGTAGAATTCTTACCTTCCATGTAGAAGACCTGGGTCTAATTCCTGGCCAGTACACCACCTGTTTATCAGTGGAGGATTGCATGTTTCTATATGCTGAACTTGACTGCTAACCAGGAGGGTGGTGGTTCAAACCCACCAGCCATTCCTCTGTAGGAAGGTTGGGCAATCTACTTCTGTAGTGGCAGTGCCTCAGAAACCCAAGGAGGGGTCACTATGAGTCGGGTACAACTCGACGGCACATAACAACAAACAAACAAGTATGCTGAACAGATTTCAGCAGAGCTTCCAGATGAAAATGGACTAGGAAGGAAGGCCTAGAGATTTACCTCTGAAAATCAGCCAGTGCAAAGCCTTTGAATCACTATGATCTGATCCAAAATTGATCATGTGTTTCCTTCCATTTTGCATGGGGTCGCCATGAGGCAGGGACCAACTTGACAGCAACAATATTGGATGACCAACAGAGATGAACTTCAGGCTGTGACTCAGTATCCCAGCAGACAGTGCATACCTTACTAGGAATGACACAAACTTATAAGGAGACCACATCTAGCCAACAGCAGACCATAATTGACCAGGGAGAAATAAATGCATAAAGTTCATTGTCAATGCCCCAAAGACTAACAGAGTCTCCATCTCCTAGTTAATTCTCTATTATTTTCCTTTTTTTCACTGATATGGAGAGAAACTATCTAAAACCTTGAATATGAAGAAATGAGTTTATGCAAATCTAATTCTTTTGGGACATGATCTTAAAGCCCATCAAAAAGGCCAACCCATTGAGATTGCTCTAATCTGGCTATCTTTCATCTTCAGGGAATATGTTCCAATGATCCTCCCACTTGGGCACAGAACACACCTGCACAGATCACAGGGGTGCCCACCAGCATCCCAGACCTGACACACATCAATGCTGGATGCTGAACTTCTGAGTTATTATTGTCCCTCAGCTTCTCTCCCCAGCATCCTTGCAATCAACCTAGAAATTCAGGGTTTAAGTTGTTTAATAAACAAGTTTTCCCATCAGTTATGATTTATTAACCCCCTTGCTATTTGGCTGCAGTTCACCAACTCCAGTGAAACCTATAAGAAAAATGTTAATATACAGTTCTATTACCTATGAGTTAATGAATGTTTTGAGGACATTGCTTTTTTAACTGATGGAGGACACATGCTCTTAGCATTATAGAGTCACTCTAGTGATGACTTTGAATAACATAAGTAGGAGCAGGATGGACAAATCAAAGCAAAAGTTGAATGTGAGCTCCAAAGTGGGTCTTTATGGCAATCCCAATCATTGGATCAGAATTCAAGGATATCCTGAAGAAGAGAATAAAGAAAAAGAAGATTTTTTATCTGATGGTCAGTTTACATCATTGTTATCATATCATTTCTTTTCATAGCTACAAAAGATGTACACAAAAAACCCTTATGTGACACAAGAATTTTATTTTTTAAAGTATCATGATTTGTGACTTGAATGCAATGGTTAGGTGTTCAGCTGCTAACCAAAAGGTCAGCCATTTGAACCCACCCAAAGGATCTGCAGCAGAAATACCTGCAACAATTACAGCCTAGATAACCCTATGAGGCAGTTCTGGGGGGAATTGTCACGGGGGGTCACTATGGATTGGAATCGACTAGATGGCACCCAACAACAATACCTCAATTCTATTTTTGCCCACTAACCATTCTCTGTGAATGGTGGAAGTAGACAGACCCATGTGTACCACAAGAAAAGACCCCAGTGATTGGTAGAATTTCCAGGACATAGGCATGCCATCCTCACCTCCCCCACCAGCTTACCAATCCTTGTCTTCTGCTAAAGGGTGTAGGGGAAGTAAACAGATAAGATTCCTTCTGGAGAGCAAATTTTGATCATTCAGAAATGTGAAAACAATGAGCAGGTAAGAAAACTAAAGCTACCAAAGAAGGATAAGAGTATAGAACATCTGGAAGAGCCAGAATTCGACAGCACTGCCATCATAGGTTCATCCCATATCGGCCTTATGTAAACCAAACAAATCAAACCTGTTGCCAAGGAGTTGACTCTGATTCATGGCAACCCCATGTGTGTCAGAAAAGAACTGACACACAGTGCTCCACAGGGTTTTCAATGGCTGTTTTTTGGAAGTAGCTTACCAGGTCTTTCTTCTGAGGTGCCTCTGAGTAGACTCAAAACTCAAACATTTTAGTTAACAAAACCAAAAAAAACCAAACTCACTGCCATCAAGTTGGATCTGACTCATAACGACCCCTCCTTGGGTTTTCAAGGCAGTATCACTATGGAAGTAGATTGTCCCATCTTCCTTCTAAGGAGTGGCAGATGAGTGTTAATCATTTGTATCACCCAGGGACTCCTTAGTTTTATGTGCTCACTGCCATCGAGTCAATTCTGACTCATATGGACCCCCATTGGGTTTTCAAGGCTATAAATCTTTACAGAAGCAGATTGCCTCATCTTTCTTCCATGAAGTGGCTAGTGGGTTTGAACCACCAACCTTTTGGTTAGTAGGCAAATCTTTAACAACTATGCCACTAGAGTTCCAAGCCTTATGTACAGACCTGATATTAGCAGAGCCTGGATAGACCAAAGGCTCACTATTCTAGCCCAACACTGAGGACCTTTTGGAGCTTTCATGCTTTCTGTTCCATCTCTTCCTCTTCCATCAGTCAAGCCCCTATGCTATCCTAGCATGGCCACATCAGGGTGGCCTAGGAAGCAACCAAATGATACAGTTTCTCCCCATGCAGTTCGGTCAAGACACATGGCAAGTTTACTGGCTACTGAAATAAAATCTGTTTCCTTACTCATAGTTGGAAAGGCTTGTATTTGCTGCAAAGTGAGCAATGGCATAACCAAACCCAAACCCACTGCCATCAAGTCACTTCCAATTCACAACCACCCTACAAGACAGAGTAGAACTGCTCCCATAGGTTTTCTAAGGTTATGAATCTTTATGGAAGCAGATTGCCTTATCATTCTCTCGTTGATGGCTTAGAACCACCAATCTCTTGTTTAGCAGCCAAATTCTTTAATCTCTGTGCCACCAGAACTCCTTTTGAGCAATGGCAAAGGTGGGATTTAATACCTGGCAGTTGGCTAAACTTTTTGCTTATCTTTGCAAAACCTTTGTAGAAACAATACAGGGGACAAATTTTGAGATCCTCTTTTCTATCCTGAATGAAAGGCAAGGACCAAGAAGATAAAACTCAAAGGTTCTTACTCAAAGACAGGGTCTAAGGGAAAATAAATTAACATTAACACTAGCCTGTGGAAAATCACAATAAATCAGACCTGGAAATTGTCCTTCTCCCTTCTTCCTCTCAGGTCAAAGAAAGAGTAAGGAACAGAGGTTTATCAAATTAGACTTTACTCCATTAGTCTTGCTATATCACAAATTCACCATTCTCTAGCGTAACCTCACCAAACGTGATACTTTTTAATGAGATACTCATCCTAACTCATCTAGTCACAATTCACTGGTGACTATACAAGGAAGAGTGGGAGATTCTGGCACTAAAGTTTTTGAAATAGTCCTACAGTGTTCTGAAATTTCTTGGATCTTTTCTATTGTGTATATGTTTGCATGTGTGTAGTTAGTGACATTAAAAAATCTTAGAGACTTTTAAAGAATATTTTTGTCCGATTATAAACATAAAATACGATTTCTGCAGAAAATGTCTCATAAGGAAATATTCAGAAAGATGTATAAAGCTTTACTGGCAAGGAGAGTCATCACTGCATTATTTGTAATGGAACCTGTGTGAGCCAGAACTCAACAGGACCACCTTGTTTTTCTGGGTCTTGCAAGTTTTCTGCCTTTGACAGGGTGCAGTCTCACTTTGCTACTGCTCATTTAGTGGATAATATTTGAGTTTTCCTTCTCTGACAGGTTTCTGCCTTATACAAGTTCCAGATTTCACAGGTTTTACTGTAATACCAAAAATTATAAACAATGTAAATGGTCAAAAATAGATACTGTTAGATAAATAAAACTATGTGATAAAATTATATCATTAAGTTATGTAAGGAGATGGAGAAGTGATTACAACATATTAGGATGAAGGAAATCAGGTGATAAATGTAGGGTAATTATGATCCCATTTGCTTTTAGGTATTTATTGATTTATTTATGGAACAAAAAGGAAAATTCCAAAAATTTTAAGTATGTTATTTCTTTCTGATTCCAAGTGATTTTTATCTTCTTTATATTTTTCTGTATTCTCCATAATGTTTGCAATCACTATACATTACCTTTTAGAGCCCCTGAGTGGTGCAAACACTTAGACACTTGACTATTAGCTAAGAGGTTGGTGGTTCAAACCTACACAGAGGTGCCTCAGAAGAAAGGCCTGGCAATCTGCTTCTGAAAGGTCACTGTTCTGGTTACCTAGTGCCACTCTAACAAGAATATACCACAAATGGGATGGCCTCAACAAACAGGAGTTTATTCTCTTCCAGTTTATTCTTTACAGTTTTAAGTCCAAGTTCAAAGTGCCAAGTTCCAGGGGCTGGGTGAAAGCCCCTTAACCTTGGGGTCCAGCTCTGCCTCCTGCTCCCAGCTCACTGAAGCTAGAGGCATTTCTTCACTCAGACAGCTGCTGGCTGCTGAGACTGAGAAGCCCAAGGTTGACAAGTAAAGTGGCACAGTCTCGATGTTACCAAACCACACAGCAGACCATTAATTCAAGTCCATTTAAGTCCCAAGGTTTCCAGAGCATGGCAGGCTGCTGAACAATGACACGGCTACATGCAGGGTTCAAGGTGCCATAAACTAGAGACCATTCCCAAGGCTTCTCCTTACGTATAGGAAGCAGACACATCCCAAAGGCAGCTACTCAGCTGCTTGTGGTAGATCACACCATGGAGTTGATTACCAGTCTCATCATGGGGAATAACTACCACCAGCTGCCCAGCCACTCAACCAGGCCCGGCCAAGTTGACACACAAACATAACTACCACAGTCACATCCTTGATAACTCTATGGAGCAGTTCTACTCTGCACCCATGGGGTTGACATGAGACAGAATTGACTTGACAGCCACTAATAGCAACAATAATAACAATATATTATTTTAGAATCAGAAAAATGAATAGTTCTTTATTGTTTTCAAGGTAAAAAAAAAAAAAAAAAAAAGCCAATTATCCTAGTTCTTAAAAAAGTCACTGTGTTCTGTAACGCTGCAGCAACACAACCGGTTATAATGGGCAGGTCAGTCCTTTTGGGGGCTGAGTCTTCCTTTTCATAAAAGAGAGAAGTGAAGTGTCTTTACTTTCTTTGTCACTAAAGTAAGTAAACTTCAAATCCAGGCTCCTTCCCTTCCAAGCTGTTTGATGTCTCAAAGTCCCCTATATGAGGGATCATTTGTCCCTGCCGAAAAGTCTTTGTTCTCTGTCTTGCTACACCAGCAGGAAGAAGACACACACTTGCACCCAGCTCTCCATCCAAGCACTGACATCCACCCTCTGAAGGCTTTTTAAGGAGGGAGTATACACCAATATGTTCCAGCTGAATAACCCTAGGTCCAAAGAAATTATGCGGTCAAATGCCAGAAAAGCACCCAGTTCTGCATCTCAACACACCCTACTGCCACCATCATTTGCTTAAGGAAACTAGGGCACATGGGAGACAGAAAATGGCAGAGTGAATATTTTCTGTTAGTGCATCCAGGTCTCCTTACCTACCTTTTTCCCCAGGTAGGTAGTCACTAAGTCGGTACTCTACAAGTTGAAATTCATCATCATAGAGCTATTCATACGCATCAACAAATTTGTACCTACTTTGCATCTAACAGGGCGGAAGGTACAAAAAATAACTGGGATTTTCCTGCTTTGAGGATTTAGAATTGAGAGGAGGGTTACATAGTAACTATGAAAAGATGATCTAACTGTAGGTCAGACTTATATATGTGGGGGACATTAGTAGTTTTTTTTTAAGCCACCTAACATTTTGTACTTGAGTGCTAACCTAAAGGTCGGCAGAATAACCCACCAGTCAGTGGTACTGTGCAAGAAAGGCCTGAAGATCAACTTCTATAACAATTATGGACAAGAAAACCGAAGCGGTATCTCTACCGAAGTAGATTGCCCAGTCTTCCTTCTGAGGAATGGCTGGTGGGTTTGAACCACCAGCCTTCTGGTTAGCAGTCAAATGTCTTAGGCACTCTGCCACTCAAGTTCCCTCTATAATAATTATAGCCAAGAAAACCCAATGGAACAGTCTTACTCTGTAATACCTGTGCTGCCATGAGTCAGATTGGACTCAAAGGCCACAGGTTTGGTTTTGGGTTTTGTGTTGTAAATAACTAGAATGGGTAGCATAATCTTCATGAGTTTTATTTTGCAAAATCAAAATCCAGTAAAGGACCATATTGCATTTTCCCAAATCTCAGTACTCTGAGACAGTGGGATTTAATTAATGTAGCTCTTTAGAGATACAAATCAGCCATTACTTTTCTTTTTTCATAATGATATTGAAGTTTAATGATATCATTATCTTCACCAGCTTCGAACACTAGAGAACATAAGATTGATCTATTTTCTCCAACTCCTTTGTGTAGTAAGTTTTTATGCAAGTGGAAAACTTAATGCTAACAGAAACAAATTTGACCACACTTTTTAAATTGTAGGATAATTTGCTAATTCTGTGGTCATTCATTTCCATGCTGTAGACTCCAACACAGGAAACTATGAGAACTGTAACCACTGGTAAAATTAAACCTGCAATTATAGCACCAACTTCTAGGATATGTTCATTTTTCTCTATTTTGTAACTTGTACACAAATATATAAATTTTTCTCATTTATTTCTCAGATGTTGCCATTGTAAAGTTTGTCATATCATGAGAATTATAATAAATTCAAGATAATTTTTTATCCTGTTTTTAGATGCTCTTGTTAGTTAATTTTTTAAAATAGTCATCTGATGCCAGGAGGGTAATATATTCAATGTAGAAGCACAGCCTATCACTGAAAATACTAATCAGAAAAAAATAAGAAATAGACATGAAGATAATCCATGCTTTATCCTATTTCACTATAATTTTAATCAAAAATTGTCTGTTTTACCTGTTTGGATCACTGTCTGTATTTTGCAATGAATTCCCATCACATTCCATTACAAATTTCTACTGTCTACTTGTAGAACTAGGAGCTCTGGTAGCATAGTGCCTAAGGCACTTGACTGCTAACTAGAAGGTTGGTGGTTCAAACCCACCAGCCACTCCTCAGAAGGAAGGTTGGGCAATCTACTTCCATAGTGATACTGCCTCGGAAACCCAAGGAGGGGTCGCTATGATTCGGGTCTGCCTCAACGGCACATAACAACAACAACACTTGTAGAATTTTCTATGGGTTAACTTTATTCTTTTCATCCACTATCTTCAGTCCTTCTCAGTTCCTAGGGCAATGTATCCAAGATTTCACTGTCCCTTAACCTAAAACCATTAGAATAGGCTCCAAATTCCTCTCGTTGGATGAAGCTTCCTCTTACCCAAATCCTCCTTCCATCACCATTCACTGAATAATTAGCTCTTTGTTTTTAGTATGCTATTAATTTAATACATTTCACCCAGTTTTCCATGTGTGTTATATGTCTATTTAGATCAACAACATCAGTCCAAAATTATCAGTTCCATGGGTAAGGGTCCTGCCTAACTCAAATGATACAGCACCACATCTGATATGACACCATCCTACCCACAGATCGGAAGTGAGGATGACAGCAATCATACTAATAATAGGTATTGAGCACTTAGCACTTTGCATCCAAAACCCCTGTTTCTAAGAAGTGTTGTATTTACAGGTACAGAGCTTATGATTTATAATTTCAGAGTGCACAATTCAGTCCATAATACTTAGCCCTCCTGGGAGGAATGTGCCAGTTAGAGTTCTACTAAATTGCCAGACAAAAACTCCTAAAAAGCAATAGCAAGGAAAAATGTTACATTTTATGTATAGTATATAAAGCTTTTCTTGTGTGAATTATAGAAATGAGTCACGTTGCTTTGATCTTGTGATCTAGAGAATTGGGTATAAACTAGATGCATACATACTTTCCTTGAATATCAGGAGGGCTACAAGGTTAGTGCCTCTTAGAAGATTCTCTGAAGACACTGTCACTAACAAAATATTAAGTCTATGGGGTACATAGTGTTCCCATCAGAGGTGACAATCTTGTTAGGAAAGCAGCTTGGATTGTAATACCAAGCAGTATATGCTAAATGGAGCTCTGGTAGTGTAGTGCCTAAGGCATTTGACTGCTAACCAGAAGGTTGAAGGTTCAAACTCACCAGCCACTCCTCAGAAGGAAGATTGGGCAATCTACTTCCATAGAGATACCGCCTTGGAAACCCAAGGAGGGGTCGCTATGAGTCAGAGATGACTTGACAAGACATAACAACAACAACATTGAGATTCAAATCCAGATAGTCTAAATTTGAAGCCACCACTCTTCACACCACATGATGACAAGAAAGAGGAGCAGGAAGGCTGAGGAGGAGAAGGGGAAAGCAGAAAGTGGAGCAACAGTAGTTAAATCTCTAACCAGAAGGCTGGCAATTCAAACTCACCAGCCACTCCTCGGAAGGACGGTTGGGCAATCTACTTCCGTAGTGATACTGCCTGGGCAACCCAAGGAGGGGTCGCTATGAGTCAGGTCCGACTCAACAGCACATAACAACAAAAACAACAGAAAGTTATTGGAATAGAAATCTTATTGTGCCACTTCCTAGTTACATGGTCATGATCTCAATCTCCCCTATTGTGAAATTTGTACTCAACAAATATGAAGTCCCATGTAGTAGGCAGTGTGCTATGTGTTGATACATTAGTCAGCACAAAGTGACAGGGTCCCTTCCTTCCCAGTGGTTGCAGTTCAGTGATGGAACAAGGCAAAGGACACAGAAGAACACATCTTAGTCACAGAGTGAGGAGGGTCTCTACTGGGGAAGTGATGCCTGAGGTGCTCTCTTAAAGATGGATCAGTGTCACCACCCTAAAAAGAGAAGGGAAGAGCATTCCAAGCAAAGAGATTAGCATGGGTAAAGGCCTTATTTCATATGAAAAATGAGGCTTATTGAAATAGCACAAAGAAAACATTCAGCACAGTTCCTGGTACATGACGAATGGTTATTAACGCTAGTAGTTATGGTGGTGAGAATGATGATGATGATGGTGGTGGTAATGATGATGGTGGTGGTGATGATAATGGTGATAATGGTGGTGGTGAGGAGGAGGAAGATGGAGATGATGGTGGTGGTAGTGGTGGTGGTGAGGGCCACAACTGTGATAAAGGAATATTTCCCTTTGAAGCACCTCCATCACATTCTCTTAACCAACAGTAAAGCTGATTAACAAGTTTATTCTCCTTGCCAACTTCCAGCATATCTTCTAGTAAAATCACTTACTAAAAGTACAATTCCCTAATGACAGGCAAGAAAAGGAGAAAAGAAGGAGAACTAGAAGGCCCAAATCATGGACAACCAACTATTCTTTCTCTTATTTTTAGTAAAATAATAATAAGAAGAAGTACAGTATTACAGTGCTTATTGATTTGATATGTTTAAATGGAAGGGGGAAAATAGTCTGTTATGTTCATTATGGTATGGTGATCATTTTCTCCAGAGTACAATTTAACTGGTGCAATTAGATGAGCCATTTACTTGATACCACAAGTCTCTCAGTGGTGGCAAAATGAAGGAAACAATATTTCTTCCTACCACACCACTTTCGGACCACTTCTTAGGGTTGATTATCAATGTCACTATGAGTCTTCTGAAGTCTTGCAGATAGTATGGAAATCGTAGTTCGTGCAGGTTCATTGTTCAGTTTCACATTCATCAGCCTTCTCAAGCAGATAGGCACTTATTTGAAATACTTCTGAAATGCATTAGTAAAATATACAGTGAATATAATTTGCATCAATGATTAAGTCTCTATCCATGGCCTTCACCTCTTTCTATAGCTTCTGTAATATAACAATGTTCAAAGGAAGAGACAATTTAACCGTTACAAACACTGAATTCCCACACCCAAAAAGATTACCATAAAGGGCAAATAAAAACAGACAGAGAGGTGTGGTTGCTCACTCCCGTTTTCTTTCAAGTAGACTGGCTATTTTCCATTATACCCCACCTGGTTTGCTTATTTAAGGAACTCTGGTGGCATAGTGGGTAAGGCAATAAGCTGCTAACAGTGAAGCTGGTGGTTCAAACTCACTAGCTGCTCTGTGGGAGAAAGATGAAGCAAACTACTTGCATAAAGATTTACAGCCACAGAAATCCAATGTGGGTCGTTATAATTCAGAGTCAACTTGATGGCAGTGGGTTTGGTTTGTTTATTCGGTGATTACTTCTAGTTGGCTATTGCCTGAAAGACAGCAGAGGCAGTTCAGTGGTAAAATTCTCGCCCCCATGCAGGAGACCTGGGCTCAATTCCTGGCCGAGGCACCTCAAGTGCAGCCACCCCACCACTCGTCTGTCAGTGGAAGTTTGCATGTTGCTGGGATGCTGAACAGGAGTCCCTATGGTACAAATGGTTAAATGCTTGGCTTCTAACCAAAAGATTGGTGGTTCAAATGCATGCAAAGATTCCCAGTAGAAAGGCCTGGCAATCTACTTCTGAAAAGTCACAGCATTGCACGCCTTATGGAGCACAGATCTACACATGAGGTCACCATAAGTTGGAGCTAATGGACTGCAACTGGTTTGTCTGTTTGCTTGGTTTATGATACTAAACAGCTTTCAGTGAAGCTTCCAGACAAAGATAAACCAGTAAGAAAGGCTTGGTGCTCTACTTCCAAAAAAAAATCAGCCATTGAACCTTATGGAGCACAGTTATACTAAGATACCCATGAGGTCATAGTAAGTCGGAATCAACTCAACCACAACTGGAGTTATCAAAATAATGATAACCGTAAGCATAATAAAAATAATAACTGTAAGCATGAGCCTAAAAAATTGTAATTTTCCTAGCAATGTGGTTTTTGGTTTTTGGGTGTGGGAAGTAAGTTAATTCTATAAAGTAGGCACTCTATGAGGAGAATTTCCCCACTCAAATCCTGAAATTGTACTTAAAATCATGTGCTCATATGCATAGGTGCGTTTTCCTGCAGGCAGAAGAATTATAGCTTTGTTTAGCTCTCCAATAGAGTCCATAACCTCAAAACATAGTTAAAACATCTCATTCAACGGTGTCTTCCTTTTGCTATTCTTTCATTTGGCTCCTATTAAGCATCTGAAAAGATACTTTAAAAGGGCAACACTTCTGTGAATTGGTCATAAATTAAGCCTGAGGAACATAATGTACAGTAAGTATAAAAATGATACAAATATTAAATAGTTTGATAGAGCAGAGTGGTCACTTGTCCAGTCATCAGGAAAATATTGACAAAAAGGGTAACAGACAAATTGGAATATATGACCATCTGCTAATATTTTTTCAATTGTTAATTTAAATATCCCAAAACTTCATTATGTACATGGATTATTCTGTGATGTTTTTCTGACAAATTTCTCTTAATTTGACATGCAGGCAAGAATTTGAGTGCTGTAGAAAAGTTACCACATTTCCACATTTGCTGATATCATCTTTTTTGCAATTGTCATGGTCTGTGAATTTTTGGAGTCATAGTTTGTTTTGCCACACTCGGTCTTCCTATGCCTTTTGCTCATTCTTTCCAATAATCTTCATCTTTCAATGGTTACAACTCTGAATTTTCTTAAAGATGGGATGCCTATAACTAGCAACCTATACTAGAGAGAGAAGCCTTGGTGGCAAAGTGGTTAAGCACTCAGCAGCTAACTGAAAGTTCAGCAGTTCAAACTCACCAGCTTCTCCAAAGAAAAAAGATGTGGCAATCTGATTCCTTAAAGATTGTTGTTGTTATGTTGTTGAGTCACTTCTGAATCATAGTGACCCTATGCCCAACAGAACAAAACACTGACTGGTCCTCCACCATCCTCACAATCATGGCCATTCTTGAGCCCATCATCCCAGCCACTGTGTCAGTCCATCTCATTAAGTTCTCCTCTTTTTCATTAATCCTCTACTTTACCAAGCATGATATCCTTCTGCAGTGACTGGTCCCTTCTGACAACATGACCACAGTTTGAGAGACAAAGTCTGGCCACTCTCACTTCCAAGGACCATTCTAGCTATACTTCCTCCAAGGCAAATTTGTTCATTCTTCTGGCAGTCCATGGTATATTCAATATTCTTTGCCAAAACTACAGTTCAAATGCATTAATTCTTCCGTGGTCTTCTTTATTCACTGTCCAGCTCTCATCTGCATATATATCAGACAATGTTTCACTGCCATTCATAAAGTTTTCAGTGGCCAGTTTCTTCAGAAATGAATGGCCATGTCCATCTTCCCAGTCTGTCACAGTCTGGAAACTCCACTGAAACCTGTCCACCATGGGTGACCCTGCTGGTATTTGAAATATCAGTGGCATAGCTTCCAGCCTTACAGCAACACCTAAGCCACCACACTACAACAAACTGACTGATGAGTAGTGGGTTTTTGGGGTGGGGGATTGTTTTGGTTTTTTTGTTTTGCAAGACCAACTAATTGTTCATTGCACATCTTTTTTTTTTTTTTTCAAAAAATATAAATGGGGGCTGCATGTGTAGACCTCACAAAATGGAGTATATGGGAATCAAATTGAGTACATCTGTGGAGAGCTGAAGGAGAAGCTGAATATCATCAGTCAAAACAAGGCCATGAACTGACTGTAGAACAGACCATCAATTGTTCCTATGAAAGTTCAAGTTGAAGCTGAAGAAAATTAAAACAAGTCCATGATAGCCAAAATATGGCTTTGATTATATCCCAATCAAATGTAGAGACCATTTGAAGAATAGATTTGATGTACTAAACACCAGTGACCAAAGGCCAGACAAATTGTGAGATGATATCAAGAACATTGTACGAGAAGAAAGCAAAAGGTCATGAAAGAGATAGGAAACAAAAAAAAGACCAAAATGGATATCAGAAGAGACTCTGAAACCTGTTTTTGAACACTGAGTAGCCAAAGCAAATGGAAGAAATGCTGAAATAAAAGAACTGAACAGAAGAGTTCAAAGGACCCCTTGAGAAGACAAAGTAAAGTGTTACAATGAAATGCACAAAGATCTGGAGTTAGAAAACCAAAAGGGAAGAACACGCTCAGCTTTTTCAAGCTGAGAGTGCTGAAGAGAAAAATCAAACCTTGAATTTCAATATTGTAGGATTCTGTGAGCAAAATATTGAATCCAGGAAGCACTGAAATAAGATAGAAGAAATACAAAGAGTTACTGAATTTTTTGATGTTCAGCATATGACCAAGAACCAGTGGTATTGAAGGAAGAAGTCCAAGCTGCGTTGAAGGAACAGGCCAAAAAACAAGGTTCCAGGAGTTGAGGGAATACCCATTGAAAAGTTTCAACAAACAGATGCAGCACTGGAGGTGCTTACTTGTTGCAAGAGATCAGTATTTGTGTCCATTCCAAGAAAGGTGATCTTAAAGAATGTGGAAATTTTCAAACAATATCCTTAATATCACACCCAAGTAAAATTTTGCTGAAGATAATTTAAAAAATGTTTGTAGCATTATATTGATAGGGAACTGCCAGAAATTCAAGCTGGATTCAGAAGAGGATGTGGAACAAGGAATATCAAATGTTGCTGTCAGATGGATCTTGGCTGAAAGCAAAGAATACCAGAAAGATGTTTACCTGTGTTTTATTGACTATGCAAAGACATTTGACTATGTGGATCATAATATATTATGGATAATATTTCAAAGAATGGGAATTCCAAAACAGTTACCATACTCATAAGGAACCTGTGCATAGACCAAAAGACTATCATTCAAACAACACAAGGGGATACTGCATGGTTTAAAATCAGGAAGGGTATGTGTCAGGGTTGTATTCTTTGCTGTACTTATTCAAATTGTATGTTGAGCAAATAAACTGCGAAGCTGGACTATATGAAAAAGAATGTGGCATCAGGATTAGAGGAAGAATCATTAACAACCTGTGATATGCAAATGATACAACCTTGCTTGATGAAAGTGAAAATGACTTGAAGCACTTACTGAGATGTAGTTCAAAGACTACAATCTTCAGTATGGATTCAACCTCAAAAAACATAAAAAAACAAAAGACCTCACAACTAGACTGATAAGTAGCATCATAATAAATGGAGAAAAGATTGAACTTTTCAAAGATTTCATATTACTTAGATCCACAATCAACACCCATTGAAGTACTTACTGGTCAAGAAATCAGATGACATACTGCACTGGACAAATCTGCTGCAAAAGCCTCTTTCAAGTGTTAAAGAGCAAAGGGGTCACTTTGAAGACCTCATATGCATGTAAAAGATAGACAATGGATAATGAAGACTGAAGAAGAGTTGATTCCTTTGAATTGTGGTGTTCTGCAAAGACCACTGAAAATAACATGGATTGTCAGAAGAATGAACAAATCTGTCCTGGAAGAAATGCAGCCAGAATGGTCCTTGGAAGTAAGGATGGCCAGACTTCATCTCACCTACTTTGGTCATATTGTCAGAAGGGACTGTTACCTGGAGAAGGATATCATGCTTGATAAAGTAGAGAGTCAGCATAAAAGGGGAAGACTCTCAATGTGATGAATTGACACAGTGGCTGGCTGCAATGATGGGCTCAAGCATAGCAAAGATTGTGAGGATGACACAGGACCAGGCAGTGTTTCATTCTATGTTGTATGTAGGTCCATTCATTGTATGTAGGGGTCACTATGAGTCAGAGCTGACTTGATAGCATCTAAGAGCAATAACAATAAGTCTATTTTCAAGAACAAGTTTCAGAGTCTCTTCTGGCATCCATTTTTGTCTTTTCTTCCTTTTCTGTCTCTTAAATAAGGAGCTCTGGTGGCATAGTGCCTAAGGCATTTGACTGCTAACCCAAAGGTTGATGGTTCAAACCCAACAGCCACTCCATGAAAGGAAGACTGGGCAATCTACTTTTGTAAAGATTTACCACCTCAGAAACCCAAAGAGGGTTGCTATGAGTCAAAACTGACTTGATAGCAGTGAGTTTGGTTTTTGGTTTTTGCCTTTTAAATGACCTTTTTCTTTCTTCATTTGCAATGTTCTTGATGTCATCCCACAAATCATCTGGTCTTCGGTCACTGGTGTCCAGTGGGTCAAATCTATTCTTCATATGGTCTCTAAATTCATTTGGGTTATAATCAAGGTCATATTTTGGCCCTTGTGGACTTGTTTTGATTTCTATCAACTTCAACTTGAACTTACATATGAATAACTAATGGTCTGTTCCATGGTCAGCATCAGGCCTTGTTTTGACTGTTGATATTGAGCTTCTCCATCGTCTCTTTCCACAGATATAGTCAACTTGATTTCTGTGTATTCCATCTGGTGAGGTCAACAAGTATAGTTGCTATTTATATTGTTGAAAAAAGGTATTTACAATGAGTAAGTGTTAGTCTGGTAGCATAGTGGCTAAGACACTTGCCTGCTAACCAGACGGCTGGTGGTTCAAACCCACCAGCCACTCCTCGGAAGGAAGGTTGGGCAATCCTACTTCCGTAGTGATACTGCCTCGGAAACCCAAGGAGGGGTCGCTATGAGTCGGGGCCGACTCGACAGCACATAACAACAACAACAACAACAACAAAGTGTTAGTCTTATAAAATCCTATCTTGCAGTGTCTGGTGCCATTTCATTCACCAAGGCCACATTTTCCAACTACTAATGCTTCTTGTTTCATCTTTTGCATTCCAATCCCCAGTAATTGTTGCTGGCTTGATCATTTTAGACTACCGAAGTTGGTAAAAATCTTCAGTTTCTTCATCTTTTGCTCTGGTGGTTGTCATGCAAATTTGAATAGTAGTAGTATTAACTGGTCTTCCTTGTAAGCATACAGATATTATCCTATCACTGACAGCACTGCACCTCAGGACAGATCTTGACATGTTCTTTTCCAATATGAATGCAATGTCATTCCTCTTCAATTTGTCATTCCCAGAGTAGTAGACTATGTGATTATCTGATTCAAAATGGCCAATACCAGTCCATTTCAGTTCACTAATACCTAGGATATTGATTTTTATGCATTCCATTTCATTTTTGACAGGCTCCAATTTTCCTAGAGTCACACTTCCTACATTCCATGTTCTGATTATTAGTGAGTGTTTTCAGTTGTTTCTTCTCATTTTGAATCATGCTCCATCAGATATGTCTCTCTATAGGAAGTTAAAATCTAACAGTTGGTTTAATTTTTCTTCAGTGGCAAAAAGACTTTTTAATCCCCTCACTCCATACGTACATCCCTTCAACACACCCTACCCCTTTCTGAGATAGGGACTGAATCAAAAGAATTTAAAGAAATATGGTGCTAGTCAAGGACCCTGGGTGGTGCAAATGCTTTACACTCAACTACTAACTTAAATGTTGGCTGTTCCAACATACCCAGTGATGTCATGGTAAAAAGGCCTATCAATTTGCTTCAATAAAGATTTTTTAAAACCCAATTCCGTCAAGTCAATTCCAACTCATAGCAACCCTATAGGACAGAGTAGATCTGTCCCATAGGGTTTCCAAGACTGGAAATCTTTAAGGAAGCAGACTGCCACATCTTTCTTCCATGGAGCAGCTAGTAGGTTTGAACTGAGGATGTTTCAGCAGCTGAGTGCTTAACCACTGTGCCACTACTGCCCCTCTCCATAAGATTACATCCAAGAAAAGCCTTTGGAGCAACAGGTTTGTCTTTTGGTTTGGGTTTTTGGGTTTTTTTTTTTTTTGGGGGGGGGGGCTGTTCACACATAAAGTAGCCAAAGCTTATAATGCTGACACCAGACTGCAGGCATGTTAGAAAACTAAAGAATGGTCCTTATAACATTTTTGCACAGCATTCTATGTTAAAGAGCTGGGCCAGAACCTTGCTAATAGGAGATATCATCCTTCTTCAATAAAAATATGTTGTGTGAAGTAATATCTTTGTGTCTATGTGTGTATTTAGTAGACTTTGTGATAGACTTTGTTATTGGCTCCAATTTTTCATTCTTCCTTATATTCACATGCTTGCTCACATAACTCCACAATATACTCTGCAGCTCTTGGCTGTGAGTTTGAACACTTAGCTTGCCTTGGCCAATAAAATAAGGCTAAAGTCATAGTGTGTCTATTCTGACCCAAGACCTCATGAAGACTTATGGGTTTCTACTTTCCTCTTGCACTTTTTCTGTCACTTTTAGAAGATAATGTCTAGACTAGCCCACTGGTGCCAGGAAGTGGATGAGAGATATCTGGAATAGAGCTGAACAAACTAAGGCACCCAAGATAACTACGCTAGAAGATGCCTTTCTAAAAATATCTACAAGAGCAACTCATTACCTTTGCTTATTACAAAGTAAAGATCTTTTCACAGTGGACCATGTATTTTTTGTCCCAATGCAGGAGATAAGGCAGTTTTACTTGAACTTCTGAGTTTTAACAAAGAAGTTTCAAGATTCTTTTTATCTTTCATGAGATCCTTTTATACTAGAAATGATGAGAAAAACCTGAGGAGTCTGGCCCAGTTATTAACAGTACTCCACCTTCCTTACCCAGCCATTGTTCTTGTCTGCAAGAAAGTTTGTGACAAGGAACATAGAATCATAAAAAGAATACATTACTAAGTTGATAAATAGCCATAATGAAAATCTAAACTCCATCACAATTCCTTCAAAATTCTAAAGAAAAATTATTTGTAACCTAGAATTCAATATCCAGCTAAACTATGATTCAAGCATTTTCAAATAGATAAAAACCACATAATAACATGCTTCAGCAAAATGATGGAGTAAATCAAGAAATAGGAAGTAATAAGATCCAGAGAATAGCACATCTGCTTGAGAAAGTAGTGAAGGAAAGACCCAGGATGACAGCTATGCACCAGGCCTTGAGAATCTACCACATAAGTTTGAGCAGGAAAATGGAGATCTTAGGAAGGTCTTCAGGGAACAAAAAGGCTTATGTGATGGAGTTTTGGAAAAATAGAAATACACAGGTAGAAAATATTTTAAATGAAGCAATTAGAAACTCTAGGGGAAAAAAATGTATAAGAAACAGACTTAATCTCAATATAACACCTGGTCTTGCAATGTATTTTATTTACATAGTCATAATATAATAAATTTCAATTGACAGTGTAACAAAAAAAAAAAAAAAAGCAATTAACAGCATTTGCAGGATAGGAGGAGGTAAGGGAGTGATTGATAGAAGGATAGTCAAATCCTCATCTAATATAATAGGAAATCAATAAATAATGTTTAAACCTGGTATGTCAGTAAGTAGTAATAAAAGCATATTGCTTAAGGAGCCCTGGTGGCACAATGGTTAAGCTCTTGGCTGCTAATCTAACCAAAAAGTCCACCATTCAAACCCACCAGCTGCTCTGTAAGAGAAAGATGTAGCTTCCGTAAAGATTTACAGCCTTGGAAACCCTATGGGGCAGTTCTGCTCTGTCCTATAGAGTCCCTATGAGTTGGAACCAACTTGATGTCAATGGGTTATATTTTGTTTTGGTGCCATATGACACAGATAAGAGTTCAAATAAATTATTTTTGGGGTGGAAAAGAATGGGTAAATGGAGAAGAAGTCCATTGTTTTTACACTTATACATTTTTCACTACCTTTTTTTTTTAATGTACATTATTACTCTAATCAAAAAAGGAGAAGGTGGTAGTGCCAGTATGCCCAGAACACAGAGTGAGGGAAAAAGTACAAGACCAGTCTAGAGAGATTAGGAGCCAGACGATCAAGGGTCTTGCAGACTAAGTTAAGAATTTTCATCTTCAGTGGAGAGTCATTGAAGATTTTTTTGGATATGGACGTATGTCATGAAGTAATTTTGAAAAGCACTTTGGCTATAAAAACTGGTTTGCAACATACAAGGGAAGACCAGTTAGAAGGCCATTTTTATAAGTAAGAGGGATGTAGAGAGAGTTTGGATAAAGATAATAGAAATAGAGATGATTGGATGGGTTTAAGAGTAATTTAGAAAGTAAGATTGATAGATTATTGCAGGAGATAACATGAGAAGCTGGATAAAAATGGAATGTAACTGAATTCACATAATGGGAAGAAAACTATGCATAGTTTATTCTATACATCATTTTGTAAAAGTAACCTCAAATCATATTCACCAGGGTCTTAATATTAATTTCCAGTCCCTTCTACTGAAGGATTTGGTAAAAACTCTTGCATAGATATGACAGTCTTTCGACTACCAGGGTTCCATGAGATAATTCATCCCTAAAGAAAATGATCTGATTGACTATTTTCTCAACACATAGGTAGTACCATTGCAGATGCATAGAACAATTGGAATCAATTCACTCACAGAATCTAAGTTGAGACAGGATGGCTAGAATGATAGCTTCTGATCTGATTCAACCCATACTTTTCTTCTCATAATGTTCAAGTTACCTTGCTCCTTTTCTATGGTCCCACTTTTCATTTGTTGTTGGCCCATATTGGTGTGGTCCATACCAGAGTGCCCCTCCATTGACAACATTTACACATTTGCAATTGCTCAAAATTCCCTAAGTATAATTTTTTAATCAATTGTATTTGTAGGATAGTGAGATCATCATCAAGGTGGTAAACCATATAGCTACAGCTCTCCTTCCTGTCTTATGGTAGGATTATACTCCGTTGGTCTCTTGAAGTTAAGTGTGCCCATGGGATGTGCTATGATCATTAAAATATGAGCAAAAATTATAAGGGTCATTTCCAACCGGAATCTTGAAGAACCAGTGTACACTTACACATTCCCTTTTCCCAATTCAACAAACATGGACAAACTGACATGGTACCCTGTCAATCTGTGTACAAGGGTTAGAAAACTTTGTCAACACTGGACATGTACCATGAGTGCAAAAAAAAAATTATTGTGTTAGTTACTGAGAATTCTGTGTTCTTACTGCAGCGTAACATTACCTGTCTTGCCTGATGCAGATGTTGTTGTTGTTAAGTGCTGTCAAGTCGGCTCTGACTCATGGCCATTCTATGTGCAATAGAACGAAATACTGCTGGGTCATGCTCCATCCTCACAATCCTTGCTATACCTGAATGTATCATTGCAGCCACTGTGTCAGTCCGTCTCATTGAGGTTCTTCCCTTTTTTTTTGCTGACGTCCACTTTACCAAGCATAATAAGGAATGGTCCCTTCTGACAACATGACCAAAGTAGGTGAGATGAAGTGTGGCCATTCTCACTTCCAAGTAGCATTCTGGCTGGATTTCTGCCAGGACAGACTTGTTTGTTCTCTGACAGTCCATGTACTTTCAGAATTCTTCGTCAACCCCACAACTCAAGAACATCAACTCTTCTTCAATCTTCCTTATTCATTGTGCACCTTCCACATACATATAAGATGATTGAAAATACTATGGTTGGGGTTAGGCACACCTTAGTCTTCAAAGAGACATCTTTGTTCTTCAGCACTTTAAAGACGTCTTTTGCAGCAGATTTGCCCAGTGCGGTACATCATTTAATTCCTTGACTGCTGCTTCCATTGGGGTTGGTTGTGGATCCAAGTAAGATGAAACCTTTGACAACTTCCATCTTTTCTCCATTTATTGTGATGCTTCTTGTTGGTCCAGTTGTGAGGATTTTTGTTTTCTTTATGTTGAGGTGTAATCCACACTGCAGAACGTAGTCTTTGATCTTCATCAGTAAATGCTTCAAGTCATCTTCACTTTCGACAAGCAAAGATGTGTCATTCGTATATCTCAGATTGTTCTTGAGTCTTCCTCCAATCCTGATGCTGTGGTCTTCTTCATATAATCCAGCTTCTCAGGTTATTTGCTCAGCATACAGATTGAATAAGTGTGGTGAAAGGATACAACCCTGACACACTCCCTTCCTGATTTTGAACCGTTCAGTATCCCCTTGTTCTGTTTGAATAACAGCTTCCTAGTCTATGTACAGGTTCTACATGAGCACAATTAAGTCTTCTGGAATTCCCATTCTTCTCAATGTTATTCATAATTTGTTATGATCCACACAGTCTAATGTTTTCACATACTCAGTAAAACACAAGTAAACAACTTTTTGGTATTGTATGCTTTCAACCAAGATCCATCTGACATCAGCAATGATATCCCTCATTCCATGCCTTCCTCTAATTCAACTTGCATTTCTGGAATTTTCCTATCAATGTACCACTATAACTGTTCTTGAATTATCTTCAGCAACATTTTACTTGCTTGTGATATCAACGGTATTGTTCCATAATCTCCACATTCTGTTGGATTGTCTTTCTTTGTAATGGGTACAAATATGGATCTATTCCAGTCAGTTGCCCATGTAGCTGTCTTCCAAATCTCTTGGCACAGACAAGTGAGTGCCTCCAACACAGCATTTGTTTGTTCTAACATTTCAACAGGTATTCTGTCAATTCCTGAAGCCTTGTTTTTCACCAATTCCTTCAGAGCATCTTCAATTCTTCTTTCAGTACCATTGGTTCTTGATCATATGCCACCTCCTGAAATAGATGAACATTGACCAATTCTTTTTGGTATGGTGACTGTGTATTCCTTACATCTTCTTTTGATGCTTCCTGCATCATTCAATATTTTTCCCATAGAACAATTCAATGTAGCAAATTGAGGCTTGAAATTTTTCTTTCATCCTTTCAGCTTGAGAAATGGTGAGGATGTTCTTCCTTTTTCATTTTCTAACTCCAGGTCTTTGTGCATTTCATTATAATATAATCTTCTGGAGCTACCCTTTGAAATCTTCCATTCAGCTCTTTTATCTTGTCATTTCTTTCATTTACTTTGTTGTTGTTGTTATGTACCATCAAGTCATCTCTGACTCATAGCAACCCCTCCTTGGGTTTCTGAGGCAGTATCACTATGGGAGTAGATTGCCCAATCTTCCTTCCGAGGAGTGGCTGGTGGGTTTAAACCACCAGGCTTCTGGTTAGCAGTCAAGTGCCTTAGGCATTACACTACCCTCAATTCAAGAGCAAGTTTCAAAGTCTCTTCTGACATCCATTTTGCTCTTTTCTTCCTTTCCTGTCTTTTTAATGACCTTTTGCTTTCTTCATGGATGGTTTTCTTGATCATCCCACAATTTGTCTGGTTTATGGTCATTGGTATTCAATACATCAAATCTATGCTTCAGATGGTCTCTAAAATCAGGTGGGGTATAAGTAAGCTCTCACGGACTTATTTTAATTCTCTTCAGCTTCAACTTGAGCTTGCAAATGAGCAATTGATGGTCTGTTCCACAGTCAGCTCCTGGCCTTGTTTTGGCTAAAGATACCAAGCTTCTCCATCGCCTCTTTCCACAGATATAGTCCATCTGATTCCTGTGTATTCTGTCTGGTGATGTCCACATGTATAGCCACCATTTATGTTGTTGAAAAAAAGTATTTGCAATGAATAAGTTATTGATCTTGCAAAATTTTATCATGCCATCGCCAGCATCATTTCTATCATCAAGGCCATGTTTTCCAACTATCGATGATTCTTCTTTGTTTCCAACTTTCACATTCCAATCACTAGTAATAATCCATACACCTTGATTGCATGTTTGGTCAATTTCAGACAGCAGAAGTTGGTAAAAATCTTCTACTTCCTTGTCTTTTTGGTTTTAGTATTTGGTGTGTAAATTTGAACAATAGTGTTAACTGATCTTCCTTGTACACATATGGATAATATCCTACCACTAACAGCATTGTGATGAGTCAGTAATAGGGACCCAGGTGAAGGGAGGGAACCTGGGCCACGCCCCACAAGCAGCAAGGTGGGAAAGCAGGGAAAGGACAGAAAAAGGCAAGAGGGACCAGGACAGAGAGAGGAGTCAGCAGCAGGGACACAGGTGAGGGGAGGGAATCCAGGCGATGCCCCAAAGCAGCAAGGCAGGAAAGCAACAGGAAAGATAGAAAAAGGCCAGGGGACCAGGACAGAGCAAAGAGGCAGCAGGAAGAATCCAGGTAAGGGGAGGTTGGAGAGGTTTACAACAGTTAAGGGAGACAAACTTGTCTGTCAGTTTGTCCTACTGTGGTGATGTGTTGCTGTGAGTCTTGGGGCTGTGCCACTGGCGTTTCAAACCCAGTGGGGTGCACATGGTGCACAGCTATCAGCACGGCTTGCAGACTGAGACAGACTAGGAAGAAAGAAGAGGTCATCCACTTCTCAAAGAATTGGCCAGGGAAAACTTATGAATAACAGAGAAACACTGTCTGATACATTACTGCACAACTTTATGAATAGTCTGGAAACATTGTCCAATACAAAGAAGGAGTATGAGTCACTTAGGTCAGAAGGCTCTCAAAATATGACTGAGAAAGAGCTACATCATCATAGTAAAACAAGCCTTACTCATATGGATAAGGTAAAGCTTTCGAGACCTCCATTTGCTAACATGGCACCACTCAAATTGAGGAGAAATAGCTGCAAATATCCATTAATAATCGGAACATGGAATGTATGAAGCACGAATCTAAGAAAATTAGAAGTTGTCAAAAATGAAATGGAATGCATGAAGATTGATATCCTAGGCATTAGTGAGCTGAATGGACTGATTTTGGTCATTTTGAATCAGACAGCCATATGATCTACTATGCCAGAAAGGACAGTTTGAAGAGGAATGGTGTGCCATTCATCCTCATAAAGGATGTTTCAAGATCTGTCCTGCAGTACAATGCTGCCAGTGATAGGATAATATCCATAGGTCTATAAGGAAGACCCGTTAATACTACTATTATTCAAATTTATGCACCAACCACTAAAGCCAAAGATGAGGAAATTGAAGATTTTTATCAACTTCTGCAGTCTGTAATTGACCGAACATGCAATCAGGATGCGTTAATTATCACTGGTGACTGGAATGCAAAAGTTGGAAACAAAGAATCACCGGTTGTTGGAAAATTTGGCCTTGGTGACAGAAATAATGCTGGAAATCTCAAGGTAGAATTTTGCAAGACCAATGACTTCTTCATTGCAAATACCTTTTCTCAACAACACAAATGGCAGCTCTACACGTGGACTTCACCAGATGGAACACACAGGTATCAGATTGACTACATCTGTGGCAAGAGGCAATGGAAAAGCTCAATATCTTCAGCCAAAATAAGGCCAGGAGCTGATTGTGGAACAGACCATCAACTGCTCATATGTAAGTTCAACTGGAAGTTGAAGACAATTAAAACAAGTCCATGAGAGCCAA
>NW_006921794.1:901432-917961 GCF_000298275.1 Orycteropus afer afer
TCTCACCTACTTTGGTCATGTTGTCAGAAGGGACCATTCCCTGGAGAAGGATGTCATGCTTGGTAAGGTGGAAGGTTGACGAAAGAGGGGAAGGCCCTCAAGGAGATGGACTGACACTGTGGCTGTGGCAATGGGCTCAAGTACAGCAAGGATCATGGAGCTGGCATGGGATTGGGTGGTGTTTCGTTCTGCTGTGCATGGGGTCACTATGAGTCAGAAACAACTCGATGGCACCTAACAACAACAACAGCATTGTACTTCAGGATAGATCTTGAAACATTTTTTGTGACAATGAATGTCACACCATTTCTCTTCAATTTGTCATTCCCAGTATAGTAGATCATATGTTTGTCTGATTCAAAATGGCCTGGACCAGTTCATTTCAGCTCACTAATGCCTAGGATATCAATCTTTATGGATTCCATTTCATTTTTGACAATTTCCAATTTTCCTACATTCATATTTCATACATTCCACATTCTGATTATTAATGAATGCTTGCAGCTGTTTGTTCCCATTTTGAGTTGTGCCCCATCAGCAGCTGGAGGTCCCAAAACCTTTACTCCATCCACATCACTAAGGTTGACTCTACTTTGAGGAGGCAGCTCTTCCCCTGTTGTATTTTCAAATGCCTTCTGACCTGAGGGGCTTATGTTCTGGCACTATATTGGACAATATTTCAGGGCTATTCATAAAGCTTTCCAGTAATATATCAGACAGTGTTTCACTGCTATTCATAAGGTTATCACTGGCCAATTCCTTGAGAAATGGATGGCCCCTTCCTTCTTCCAAGTCTGTCTTAGTCTAGAAGCTCCACTGGAGCTATGGGTGAGCCTGCTGATATTTGAATACCAGTGGCATCACCTCCAGCCTCACAGAAACATGCAGCTATTACAGTATACAGCAAACTGACAGACGAGTGGTAGCCTATTGCAGATAGTTCTTCCAAAATGCTCTGCAAAATGCTTACTCCTATTTGCTTGCATAAGAGGACCTAGTAGCACAATGGTTAACCACTGGGCTCCTAAATAAAATGTTGACGATTCAATTTCAAGCCCACCCAGAGACTCTAGGGGGAAAGGCCTGGCTTCCATAAAGAGTAAAGGCTAGAAAACCCTATGGGGCTGTTCTACTTTGTCACAGGGATCACTATGAGCCAAAAATAGAGTCAGTGGCAAACAACAATGGCAATTGCTTAGATAAGGAGCCTGGTGGGTCAATTGTTAAGCACTCAGCTGCTAACTGAAAAGCTGGCCGTTTGAACACATCCAGTGGCTCTGCAGGAGAAAGACCTGGTGATCTGCTCCCGTAAAGATTACTCCCATAAAGTAAAACCCTATGGGGCAATTCTACTCTGTCAAATGGGTCACTGTAAGTCAAATTGAGTCCACAGAACCCGACAACAACAGTTGCTTGGGTATCAGGACTAATTTATCTCTGTAAGGTTTAGTGACCCTGCTTTGTGTCTTCCTCTAATCTGAATGCTTTATATTCTCGGAATCAGCTGACTTTGTTTTCTACCTTCATTTCTACAGGAAGGACTATTTTATTGATTCATTCATTGATTGCTACTATACTGGCGGTTCAAACCCACCAGCCACTCCTCGGAAGGAAGGTTGGGCAATCCTACTTCCGTAGTGATACTGCCTCGGAAACCCAAGGAGGGGTCGCTATGAGTCGGGGCCGACTCGACGGCAAATAACAACAACAACAACATACTATATCAAGATCAGGGCAGTGAGAATGATCTAATTGTAGACAATAAAAATGAGCAGTATCTATAGAAAAAAAATTTTAAATAATAAAACCAACTAAAAGTCAGTGAGCTTTTTATTATGAATATGAGTGCAATGTAAGATGGCTTATAAGTGCCTGTTTCAGAGTATGCAGAGAATGTCCCCAGTGGTAACACACAACCCTAGAGGGATACTTAAGTTGATTCATTCATTTACTCAGAACCTCCTGTGTGGGAGATATGTGCTGTGCACTGCAGATAAATTAGTCAGCAACATTGGCACATAGTTCCTGCCTCCTCAGTGTTTACATTCTAGGTGGAGATCCCACATGTGTGTAAGTTCACATGAAATGCATTTTTGCCTCTTTCTGGATAAAGTGACATTTGCTTTTGACCTGAATGTTAAGGAAAAGGCAGCCATGAAAAGATCTAGGAAAAGAGCAAACACCACAAGAACAAGGCTACTGTGCCCCAAGTATTATGAATGAAATGGTGAGTGGAGAGACAGATAAAGTTGAAGAAAGAGGCGGGAGCAGACACTACGCAGGATTTTGGAGGAGTAAGTTTGGGTTTTAATCTGGGTGCAAAAAGAATACATTGGAGAACTTTAAGCAGGACAGCAATAGACTATGATTTATTCTTTAGACAGACTCCACTGACTGTTGTATAAAGTATAGAAAGGCAAGATAGTAGGAAGCCAGTTAGGGTCTGTTGCATTGGTCCAGACAAAAGATGATCATGCCTCTGATGAAGATTTTAGCAATGGATATGATAAGAATGGTCAAATTGAGAAAATATTTTTGCAATAGAGAGGACAGGACTTACTGATGGATTAAATACTGGCTGTGAGTCTAAAAGAATACTGAAGAATGACTCCCAGTTAAATTTTGGGATTGAACAGTTGAGTAGATAGTGGGCACCAGTTACTGAGAAATTTATTTTCATAGCTTATGTTCTGATAAATGGGGGAGGGAGGAGCTAATTCTGTGTCCCCAACTTCCTTCTGCAAAACAAAAAAGTTCTGATGGAGTTGATTCCAACTCATGGTGACCCTATATGTTTCAGTATTCTGGTCCAATTCTATTGAATTGTTCCATTGGGTTTTCTTGGCTGTAATCTTTACTGAAGCAGATTGCCAGGCCTTTCTTACAAAGCACTACTGCATGGGTTCAAACCACCAACCCTTAGCTTAGCAGCCAATCACAAGTCATTTGCACCACCCAAGGATCTTTAGGAAGAAAAAAGAATTCTCTTTCCCCAACTTCCCCCTACAATGGCATACACACACACACACATACACACAACTTCAAGAAACATGATGAAAGAAATACTTTTTCAGTTCTTAATATTATAATGTTATTTGGGCTACCAAACAACATCCTGGAGCAAATCATCTGGGAATTACCACCCCAGAGGGTCTAGAATTAAATTCAGACAAGTGATTTGATTGGCCCACATTGATACCATAATTCTATTACAGAATAGAACTATCTTGGGGGCTGGGTGTTGGTGCCAGAGCCTAAGATCTGAATGCTGCTGGTCCTCAGCTGGAGCCATGCTGTGTGAAGACTGTTCTGTGAGCTGATAAAATGCTGTATGATGGTTAGGTGTTAGATCAGAGGGTTGCGTAATGCAGTCCATAATGTCAGTGGAGGCTAGTTTAGAAACCAGAAAATATATGTCAGTGTGGTCTGACCCCTTCTTGGGTTCACACAAAATCCCATTTGCTTTCCAGAAAGTAGTGGTGCAAACCATTATTCCTGTTCATAAGCTCTTTGGGACAGTTCTTATGGGACATCATTCTCCCTTGTGCTAGAAAGGATTTTAAAAGTAAACAACAAAAGATGCCACTTCTTAAAAAGAAATATGACTTCCACAAACTTCTTGGGAGCATTTTATTGTTGCACAACAAAAGGGCCTCATTAAGAAACTATTTATTCATAGATCAACAATGGGTGTTCTAGCCACACCTAGGAGACAGAGTTCAGCAGTGCCATCTCTAAAGGGCAGCAATGAACTCCAAACAAATTTCTGCTATGAAAATGTACTTTTGTCCATTGCCAGCACAGAGGAGAGTCCTCTTGAGTCTAACACTGTATAATGATTTGAAGATTTCCAAAGGGCATGGTATTTATTCTAACCAGGTCTTCAGCATCATCTGAAATTTGACAAACTGTAATATCAATTTTCCTTTTGTGTGCATGTTTCAAGCATGGTTTCTGAAGGTGAAGAGAAGCATGTGATGGTGGGGCCATAGATCAATCCCCTTGACTTTGGCCCATCTTTCGTAGGTATATTGAAAGCATGATGTCTCTGATTAAGTCATTTTAACAATAAAATGGAAAGGTCACATTATGATCATACCAATACAATGCAAGATCAAGCCACAAAATCTCACCAATGTGATTCACAGTAGTGCTCACACATGGAGTACACACATACATATACACACAATCTAGACAACAGCAGGCTGATAACTTAGCAGGCAGTAGCATACTAGGTAAGAGTGTGGACTCTGGACACAGACTTCCTGGGTTCAAGTCCTAGTTCTGTATAAAATGTATAAACTATATATTTATAACACTAGGAGCTCTGGTGGCATAGTGCCTAAGCCATTTGACTGCTAACCAGAAGGCTGGTGGTTCAAACCCACCAGCCACTCCTCAGAAGGAAGATTGGGAAAGCTGTTATATACATAGATTGGGCAATCTACTTCCGTAGAGATATCACCTCAGAAACCCAAAGAGGGGTCGCTATGAGTCAGGATCGACTTGATGGCAGTAAGTTTGTTTGTTTGTTTGTTTTTTGGTATTTACAACATTGGGCAAGTCTGTTAAATGGAGATGACAATTCCATAGGGTTGCTTGAAATGATCAAATAAATTAATATACATAAATGACATAGCACGGTTCCTGGCAAATAGGTACTATGTAAAAATTTGCTATTATTATTGCACTCCACTCTTTGGTCTAAAGTCACACTTAGTGGGTGTTCCTTTCATGATTTGACATGCCTTCAGAAATCATCTTAAAGGAGAAGGATATGAGAACTAACATGTGATGACCTCTGCTACTCTATCAGGCACTGTGTTCGAGTGTGCATATACACTATTCTAAGTCTGAATCTGCATGATTTAAAGTCAGGAAGGGAGTACTTCAGGGTTGTTTTCTTTTACCATACTTATTCAATCTGTATGCTGGGCAAGTAATCCGAGAAGCTGGACTAAACAGCATGACATCAGGATTGGAAGAAGACTCATTAACAACCTGCAATATGTAGACAATACGACCTTGCTTGCTGAAAGTGAGGATGACTTGAAGCACTTACTGATAAAGATTAAAGACTAGAGTCTGCAGTATGGATTACATGCCAATATAAAGAAAACAAAAATCCTCACAACTGGGCCAATAAGCAGCATCATAACAAACAGAGAAAAGATTGAAGTTGTCAAAGATTTCATATTTCTTGGTTCCACAATAAACACTAATGGAAGCAGCAGTCAAGGAATCAGATGATGCATTGCACTGGGGAAATCGGCTGTAAAAGACCACTTTCAAGTGCTGAAGAGCAAAGATGTCTCTTTGAAGACTAAGCTGTGCCTGACTCACTCAAGGTGTTATATTTTCAGTAGTCTCATATGCAAAAGCTGGACAATGATTAAGGAAGACCACTGAAGAATTGACACATTTGAATTGGTGTTGGCAACACATATTTGGTGTTGGTAAAGAATACTGAATATACCAAGGATATCAGAAGAGCAAACAAATCCATCATGGATGAAGAACAGACAGAATGCTCCTTAGAAGTGAGGATGGTGAGACTTTGCCTCTTGTACTTTGGTTTATATTGTCAGAAGGGACCAGTCCCTAGAGAAGGACATCATGTTAAGTAAAGTTGAGGGTCATCAAAAAAAGGGAAATCCCTCAATGAGATGGATTGACACAGTAGCTTCAATGATGGGCTCAAGCACAGCAACACTTGAATTATGAGGACTGGAAGTGTTACCTTCTATTGCACATAAGGTCACTATCACTCAGAATCAACTCAATGGCACTTAACAACAGCAGGTTTATATATGAATAATAATGGGACTGGCAGAGTGTAGGTTCTCAAATGTAATGTTGCTACTATAATTACTTGTTAGCTCTTCCTCCCAGGGAACTAGTAGCTGCCCTTGAGAGAACTTGAAGACAATAGTCCTTTTACTATTTAAACATAATTTCACTATCATTCATGCATGGGTAAAATTTAACATCTTAATTATTACATGGGAGCTCTGGTAGTGCAGTGCCTAAGGCACTTGACTGCTAACTAGAAGGCTGGTGGTTCAAACCCACCAGCCACTCCTCAGAAGGAAGACTGGGCAATCTACTTTTATAGTGATACTGCCTCAGAAACCCAAGGAAGAATCGCTGAGTCAGGTCCAACTTGACGGCACATAACAACAACAACAAACATTACATATATAGTGCAAGAAAAAATAAATGATGTAAAGATCTAGAAAGAGTATGAAATTTCCCTATGTTCAGCCTGATATATTTGACATAAAATTCCCTTCAGTTCCCCCTGCAACTTTTTTTTTAACCAAAGAATAAAAGTTGATTGAGGCAGAGAGAAATATGGGATGACGATCAACAGTTCTGAAATGACAGAACTAATAATTTTCCCAGTAATTTATGAGAGTTTATCTTGACTAATGAGTGCAGTGGTGGTTCAGTGGTAGAATTCTTTCCTTCCATGTCAGAGTCCCAGGTTCAATTCCTGGCTGATGTACCTCATGAAGAGCCATCACTTGTCCCTCCATAGAGGCTTGCATGTCACTATGATGCTGAACAAGTTTCAGTGGAGCTCCCAGACTAAGACAGACTAGGAAGAAAGGCCTGGTGATATACTTCCAAAAATCAACCAGTGAAAACCCCGTGGATCATAATGGTCCAGTCCACAGCCTACCATGGGGATAGTAGAAGACCAGGCAGAGTTCGTTCTGTTCTCCATGGGGTCACCCCAAGTTCAGCCAACAACAACAATCTTGACTATTCATTCTGAAATAATTCTATGGCTTTCTCAAGCAAATAATAAGACTTTGAAGGATATCTGCGTTTTACAGTTGTAGTAGTTAAGGTCATGTGTCAACTTGACTGGAGCTGGTTTTGATTGGCTGGGCAGCTGGATATAGTTATTCCCCATGGTGGGACTGGTAATCAGCTCCGTGGTGGAATCTACTGGAGCAGCTGAGTAGCTGCCTCAGGGATGTGGGCTGCTTCCAGTATATAAGGAGAAACGTTGAGAAATGTCTCTGAGATTTCTGGCATGCTTGAATCTTGCATGTAGCCAAGTCATCATTCAGCAGCCTACCATGTTGTCTGCCTATTTTGGGACTGTTAATGGACTTGAATTAGTGGCCTATTGTAGTATTTTAATAATTTTGGAATTCTGCTATTTTACTTGTCAACCTTGGTCATTCAGCAGCCTACCGGTTGTCTGCCAATCTGACTTGATGGCAGGGAGTGAGAGGTGGCTTTAAAGAATATAATTTCATTTCTCACAGTTCAGCATACTAGCAGTTTGAATTCAGGGTGTGGCTTGGAGGGAGGTCCTTCTTTGTCTATTAATGACTGTTAATGGACTTGAATTAGTGGCCTGTTGTGTTGTTTAACAATTTTGGAACTGTGCCATTTTACTTGTCAACCTTGGGTTTGTCAGCCTCAGCAGGCAGCAGCTGCCTGAGTTAAGATAAACCTCCAGCTTCAGGGGGCCAGGGCTGAAGCCCAAGGTTGAGGGGCCTTCACTCAGCCCCTAGAGCTGGCACTTTGAACATGGACTTCTAGCCTCCTAAACTGTAAGAAAAGAAATCCCTGTTTGTTTAAGACCATCCATTTGTGGTATTTTCTGTTAGAGAGGCCTTAGAGAACCAAAATGATAGTTCTAAAGAGAGGGAGGCTGTGAATTGTCAGCCCCTCCAAGGAGGTAGGCTATAATGTTTGATTCTGTTTGGTATTGTGATTACTTCCTTTTGGTTCTAGGATAGTGATGAGATATATAATCGCACAGCATATAAATTAAGGGCTCCAGTCTTACACACATGCCCCACTGACTAAAGTCTTTCACAGGACCAATGACTCACCACAGAATACAGGTCCAGCTGGTTGCACTGATAATTACAAATATTTTCATTGGATAAGGTAGGAGAAGTTGTCACAAAAAAAAAAAAAAAAAAAGCTTTAGTTTCCTAGTGTGGCTGTAACAGAAATACCGTAACTAGGTGGCTTTAGGAGCTCTGGTAGCACAGTGCCTAAGGCATTTGACTACTAACCAACAGGCTGGCCATTCAAACCTACCAGCTACTCCTCAGAAGGAAGATCAGGCAATCTACTTCCCTAGTGATAACTGCCTCAGAAACCCAAGGAGGGGTCACAATGAGTCAGATCTGACTTGATGGCAGGGAGTGAGAGGTGGCTTTAAAGAATATAATTTCATGTCTCACAGTTCAGCATGCTAGCAGTTTGAATTCAGGGTGGGGCTTGGAGGGAGATCCTTCTTTGTCCACTTCAGCTTCCAGTATTCAGCAATCCTTGGAGTTCAGTGCTTACAGACTCATCATCATCATCAGGTAAAGCCTGTCTCCTCCCTGTATGTGTTTGCATCTGGGTCAAATCTGCTCTTTTTATAACTCAATAGCTGATTGCATTATCTTAGATTGAATCATGGAGGATTATCATGTTACATCACATTGTATCCACAGGTATGTTGTTGTTGTGTTCAGTTTAGCTAATTCCAACTCAAAGTGATCCTATAGAACAAAGTAGAACTGCTTAACAGTTTCCTAAGCTGTAATCTTTATAAGAGCCAATTGCCAGATCTTTTCTCCTACAGAGTTGCTGGTGGATATGAACCACTGACCTGTATGTGCTACTACATTTGAGAGTGCTTAACCATTGCACTGCCAGGGTTCTTTCCACAGGTATAAGGATCAGGATTTCAACACACATCTTGGGGAAACACAATTCAATCCATAAAAACAAGGAGACTGATATGAGGTGGTACTTTACTAAGGCATCAGTATGACCAGGTCTATGACAGGGCAAGAGGGAACTGGGAGCCAGGAGGGATAAGCCAGGAGGGACAAGGCATGGGCTTAGGCAGGTGCAAAACCCAGTGCTCCCAACTAGAAGTAGTCAGTTGTTAAGTCTTTTAAACGCAATATACCCTCCTGATGATTTAGTGGTCTTAGGACTCCCTGTCCCAGGAGGATTGCTGAATACTAAAGTCAGGAGCCAAGTCAATAAGGAATTCATTCATTCTACAAATATGTGTTGAGTACCTCCTATATGAATAAAATATGTCAAATTTCCATGACCTAGGAAGGTTGGGCAATCTACTTCCATAGTGAAACCGCCTCAGAAACCCAAGGAGGGGTTGCTATGAGTCGGGTCTGACTTGACGGCACATAAGAACAACAACAGTGGTGCTTACTTTCTAGGAAGGGGAAGATAGATAATAAATAATTAAATTATGTACTATCTTAGAAGACCAAAAGTGTTAAGGGAAATAGAAAGTAATGCAGGGGAAGGGGGACCAGGATACATTTTAAATAAAATGATCAGGGTGTAAGTCTCATTTGAAAGTTGATGTTTGCTCAAAGACATTCAAAAGGTGAGAGAGTAACCATGTACTTACTTGAGACAAGAGCATTCCAGGTGGACAGAACCACCAGTGCAAAAGCCTTAAGGTGGGAGAATGCCCAAAGAGGTCAGTATGGAGAGAGGGAGGAAGAGAGCAGTAGGAGATGAAGTCAAAGGTAACACAGGGGTTGACCAGACCATGTAAGACCATTGTAATGTTAATTTTTTGTGTCAACTTGGCTAGGCTATGATGCTCAGTGCTTTGGCCAGATACTAGACTGGGTGCTATTCTATAATACAGTGTAATGTAATGTAGTGTGATGTAATCACCTTCTATGATATGATCTGATGTGATCAACCAATCACTTGAAAGGAGATTTTTCTTGGAGAATATAAATTGATATTCTAACAGAGCCCTCTCTCTTTTGACCTCTTCTTGCCATCTGACCTGTGGATCTTAGGATGTAAGTCTGCAGAAGGCTCTGGATTGCCACCTAACCTATGGTTATTGCCCCACAATTGCATGAGCAATTCAGTATACTTGAAGTATACCTCTCCCACTGCCACAACCCACCTCTCTCTCTTGGAACAAAGGCCTAATGATCTACTTCTGAAAAATCAGCCATTGACAACTCTATCAAGCACAGTTCTATTCTGACATACGTGGTGTTGTCATGAGTCAGAGGCCTCTTGACAACAAGGGTTTTTAAGAAGAGGTTGTTGTTGTTATGTGCCGTGGAGTCGGACCCAACTCATAACGACCCCTCCTTGGGTATCCGAGGCAGTATCACTACGGAAGTAGATTGCCCAACCTTCCTTCTGAGGAGTGGCTGGTGGGTTTAAATCACTAACCTTCTGGTTAGCAGTCAAGTGCCTTAGGCACTACACTACCAGAGCTCCTTTAAGAAAAGAAGGAACCAGCAACAAAGACAAAGGAAGATTGACAATGAGGCAACTAACTCCCTTTTAAAGCCAGAAGGAGAAACTTCTCAACTAGCGGGAGGGAGGCTATTTGCCAGGCTGTTTTTACCATTTGAAATGTGTGATTTGGGGTGATGTGATGTGATCCTTGTGTATGGCTATGGTGGTTTTATGGAGCCTCTGGGGTTGAGGAAAGCAGCCTGGACTGTGTTTTTATTGCATGTGTTTTTAGCATGTTTGGATTATGTGGCGAGGTGGACCCACATGCCCCAAGAGATGGAGCCTCGTGACCAGGGAAGCCCTCTGAATAAGTCTGGTGGGTGCGTTTTCTTTCACTTTACAAAAGGGAAAACGTTTTCTTTTGCATTTTGTCCATAGAAAGTATTTTTCAAAATAATTTCCTAGTAACATCCCAATATGAGTCCTGTTATATGTAAATGGTCCACAAAAGCTTTTTCTTCTAAATTCAGAATATCCAACTCTCTTCTTTAGAAAAAGAAGTTTTCTGAGATTGCTTATTGACTATTATTGTTTTATCCTCTTTTAAAAATATTCCTTTTCATTAGTTTACTTCCTTTTCATCATTTTGTTTTCTAAATGATACTAGTATTTATTTCTTGTTCTTTGGCTATACAATTTAAGATAATGTTTCCTTCCATTTGGACAAAGGTGTCCACTAAACTGAGGCAGGCTCAGCATCAGAGACTAAAGATTCTCTCCATGAGGGAGGGGAGGGGAGAATCTTGCCATCAAAAGTCAATTCCAACTTACAGCAACCCCATGTGTGTCAGAGTAGACCTGTGTGTGCTCCATAGGATTTTCAATGACTGCTTTATCAGAAGTGGATCTCCAGGCCTTTCTTCCAAGGCTCCTCTTGAATGACTCAAACTCTTTGTTTAGCAGCCAAGTGTTTTAACCATTTGTACCACCCAGGAACTCCCTCTCCATGAAAGATCCCCTTAAAGGGAACAATTTAAATTTACTTGATCTTCCAGCAGATACCCAATACCTACAGACACAGAGGGTACTTTTCTAGATATCAAGGTATTATCTTTCAGGCTTTTTCTGGGATTGAACTGTGTAAAGAATACAAATTTGTATGCTTCTCCTCTTTTTCACTTAACAATCATTTATAGAGTGCCTTTGATGGGCCAGATCATTCTAACAGCCTGACTCATTTAATCCTCTCAACAATCCTTGGAGGCCACGACCATTATCATCATCCCCGCTTCATAGATGTAGGAAATGTTACAGAGAGGTTAAGTTACTTGCAAAGAACACATAGCTAGTAAGTGGCAAAGCCAGGATTCAAAACCATGCAGTTGGGAGAGTCCCTGGCATTGATCATTATGCTTGGCTATGCCCTGTCTGTCTTAGGGCAGTTTTCTATCACATCAGCTGCTTCTGTTTTCTTTGCTAAAATCAGAACTTCCTATTGACACTTCCAGATCACCCTTTCAGTTCAAAAAACAACATTTAAAAATTCAGTGACCAAACCCATTTTGATGATGACATGGTGAGCCACTGAGGCCTCTGATCATAAAACAGCCAAATGAAGGGCCACACAGGTGGAATTCCTGAGTTGGATCCCTCTGTATGCAGGCAGCTCCTAATTCTGTTGCCAGAAGCCCACAAGAGTGGAGCTATTCATATTTTATGCACATTCACTGTAAAGGTGACTGTTTTGATTCACTTAGGTGTACATATAAAAGTCAAAAGTGTTTTAGCTCTTTTTTTTTTTTTTTTTTTAAATTATGATTTGGGAGAAAATTTACAGAGCAAATTCACTTTCCATACTGCAGTTCACATACACTTTGTCTCATGACATTGACCACAATTCACCACAATGCAACACTCCCCTCCCACTCCTCCCGACAGTCACCTCTTCCCTGTGTCCATCCCTCCATGCACTCCTGCCCCCTGAGCTGTCTCCCTGTGCATAAACAACCCTTATTTCTCCCATGATTGTTCTCTCCAAGGAGTGTATTTACCTTAAGTAAATGTTCAATACCTATGCCTGTCTTCTTCTTGGTGGAAGTCACAGGTGTGGGTTCAATTCCAGACCTGAAGGGCAGCTAGGGGCCATAGTCTCAGTGGTTCCACCGGGCTCATCAGACCAGCAAACCTGGTCCCCCTTTTTTTTTTTTTTCCCAAATACTTTTAAGTTTTGTTCCACATTGTTCTCTCTATATATCCAGGGTCTTCTACATCGATTCTCCCTCCTAGTGGTTGACATTGGTAGCCAGGCACCATCTAGTTCTTCTGGTCTCATAGTCATATTGGCTGCAGATCGCATGGTGTACCAGTCGCTATGACTATTCTTTCCATGAATCTTTGGTTTTCTTCATTCTTCTTTGCGCTGGATGAGGAGAGACTCCATGTTGCATCTAGATGGCTGCTTGCAGGCTATTAAGATCCTAGTCACTACTTGTCAAAGTAGGAGGTAGAACAATGTTTTGTGTAGTATGTTATGCCAATTGAGCCTGATGTCCCCTGAGACTATGGTCCTGAGCCCACAGGTCCAACTACTCAGTCCCTCCGGGTAGCTGGCTGTGAGCAAAAAGTGAATACAACCTTGTCCCTTGTCAGTTCTACTATACACCTGGGAATTTAGATCAATTAAATTTAGATCTCTTACCTTTCTATTTGATCTTTAAAATGCAAAACTCATTGCATGAAGCAATGTTGATCGATATTGATCAGAGGGGCCAGTGACAATATTTTCTGCTGTCTCAATGGAGCATTCATGCCTTTAACATTCTCTCTAGTGTGACTGCATCCACAGCAAGTCACCTATTTCTGCAGATGTTTGATTCTTATCCCAACCCCAGCAATATAAGATCTCTCCCAGTTGCGCAGGATACACATTGCTTAAGATTTCTCTGCATGGCTTCCCATGCACATTAAAGTTCGAGAAGTTTGCAGCCTAAGTGCAGATGCTGACTCAGTAGTCTGGACAGGGCCTGAGATTCTGCATTTCTTACATGTTCCCTGGTGATGCTGATGTTGCTGGCTGCACCAGAGCATGAGAAGCAGAGGCCTGGAACTGTGGTCCTCTGCCTTGGCTGTCCCACTGGAAACACTTGGGAAACTTAAAAAATACTACTGCCTGGACTTTGTCTTCAGAGATTCTGATTTAATTGCTTTAGGGCGTGGAATTTTTAAAAGTTCCTTGGGTGAATCTACTGTGCAGTCAAAATTAAGATCCACTAGTTTAAAGCAAGGGGGCTCTGGTGGCATAGTGCCAAAGCATTTGACTGCTAACCAGAAGGTTGGTGGTTCAAACCCACCAGCCACTCCTCAGAAGGAAAATTGGGCCATCTACTTCCACAGAGATACCACCTTGGAAACCCAAGAAGGGGTTGCTATATGTTGAGATTGATTCGACAGCAGTGAGGTTTTTTGTTTTTGTTTATGTTTTTGTTTTTTGTCATTTTGAGCAAAAGGAGCTCTTGTGGTATAGTGGTTAAGGCATTTGACTGCTAACCAAAAAGGTCGGTGGTTCAAACCCACCAACTGCTCCATGGAAGAAAGATGAGGCAGTCTGCTTCCATAAAGATTCACAGCCTTGAAAATCCTATGGGGATCATGGTGAGGAAGAATTGACTCTATGGAAGTGAGTTTGGTTTGGTTTTGGAGTTTAAAGCTAAATGAGTCCTGGGGACACAGTAGTTAAGCGCTTGCCTACTAACTAAAACGTTTGCAGTTCAAACCTACCAGATGCTCTGCGACAGAAAGACGTAAATGTTATAGCCGGAGAAACACTGTGAGGCAGTCCTACTCTGTCGTGTAGTCATTATGAGCCAGAATTGACTCAACAGCAATAGGTTTGGTTTTGGTTTTGGTTTTGGTTTTGGTTACCCTTGACTTAGTGGCACAATGGGTAAATGCTCGACTGCTAATTGAAAGGTCAGTGGTTCAAACTCACCAGCAGCTCCGTGGGAGAACATACCTGAAGAGCTGCTTCTGTAAAATTTACAGCTTAGGAAAATGGGGCAGTTAGTTCTACTCTGTCTAATAGGGTCACTATGAGTCGAAATTAGCTGGATGCACACAAAAAACACCACTCTAGACTTACTGGATAAGAAATTTTGGCACAGGCCAAGCATCTATGTGTTAACAAGCCTCCTTGTGATTCTGATGTACACACAAGTTTGAGAACCACTGGTTTAAAAGCTCCTAGATATACGGTCGATGTCTCTCTCTCTCTCTCTCTCTCACTCCCTCTCTTTTTTTCTCTCTCTTTCTCTGCCTGTCTATCTGTCCCTCTGTCTTCCTCTTTTTTTTTCTTTTTCCCTCTCCCTCTATTTGTGCTTGTGTGTGTGTGTGTGTGTGTGTGTGTGTTTGCAAGCTATTTGGAACAGTAGGATCACGCCAAAATATATTGATAAAAAGTTGAGGGTTGTGCAGAGGGGAGTTGAGAAAGCAATCCAATTGATATCAAATACAGAAATATTTGTGTCATTTGGATAATTGATAATTGATTACTTTCAATCTATTTTGGCACTGTGTACATGGCTTGCATGTTGCTATGATGCTAAACAGGCTTCAGGGGAGCTTCCAGACTAAGACATACTAGAAACAAAGACATGGAGATATACTTCCAAAAGGCAGCTACTATATGCACACCCATGTTCATCACAATACTATTCACAATTACAAAAGATGGAAACAACCTAAGTGACCACCAACAGATGAGTGGATAAATAAATTATGGTACATACACACAATTGAATACTGTTGTTGTTGTTATGTGCCGTCAGGTCAGCCCCGACTCACAGAGACCCTTCCTGGGGTTTCTGAGGCAGTATCACTATGGAAGTAGATTGCCCAACCTTCCTTCCAAGGAGTGGCTGGTGGGTTTGAACCGCCAGCCTTCTGATTAGCAGTCAAGTGCCTTAGGCACTATGCTACCAGAGGTCCTAATCGAATACTATGCAACATTAAATAATAATGATGAATCTGCAAAACATCTCATAACATGGATCAACTTAGAGGACATTATGCTGAGTGAAGTTAGTTGATCACAAAAGGATAGATATTATATGAGACTATGACTGTAAAATGTCAGGAAAAGTTTTACAAAGAGAAACAGTCATTCTTTGAAGGTTACCAGTGGTGGGAGGGTAAATCACTAACTAGAGGATAGACACATGTTAACTTGAGTGAAGGGGAAGGCAATATAGAATAAGTGGGAGACCAGCACAAAATGATCAAGGCAGTGGAGGACACAGGAAGAAGCACAAGAGCTAAAGGCAACTAAGGTAAAGACTATTACAGACATAATCCTGCAGTAACAGTAATAGCAATAATCTACAAGTAGATAGATAGACATAGATAGACATGCAAGGTGAACAGAGATGGGAAGGCAAATAGGACTATACCCATTAATACATTTTGGGTTGACAGAAGTTACTTCTACACATGTATCTATATATGTGCTGCAAATACATCCGTGAATATAGTAGCACATACAGGGGGCAAAGTTATAAAAACTTCTTAACCATAACCAAACACCTTGAAGAAGTAAGTCACTGGGGTTGGGGGCTCAGGACCATAGTATTGGGGGACATCAAGGTCAATTGGCACAAAACAGTCCACAAACACAACATTCTACATCCTACTTTGGTGAGCAGCGACTGGGGTCTTAAAAGCTTGTGACAGGCCATCTAAGGTAAAATTATTGGTATCTCCCCACATGGAACAAAGAAGAGTGAAGAAAATCAAAGTCATAGGCAAACAATTAGTCCAAAGGACTAATGGACCATGTGAACCCCAGCCTCCATGATCCAGAACTAGAAGGTGCTGGCTACCACTGCTGACCACTCTGAAAGAGATCACAGTAGAAGGTCATAGAGTAGAAGAAAAATGTGGAACAATACTCAAAAATGACCAGGTTTACTGGTCTGAGAGAAACTAGTAGAACCCCCGAAACTATGGCCCTTACGTGTCCTTCAAGGTGAAACTGAACTCACCACCACCACCACCACACTTCCCCACCATCCCGTGACTCAACTCTTAGCCAAACAATAGACAGGCCTAGGAAGTGAACAGTGACACCAGGGAGGTATGCACTTCTTAGAATAATCAATGACTGGAGATCAAAAGAGTAGCATTTTCCCAGGAATAAAGCTCAGAAGGCAGAAAGGGGAAGGTGGGGCAAGATGGCGGACTAGGCAGAAGGATTGCACAGACCCTCTTCAACAAAGAAAAGGGAAACCAATTAACACAGACACAGAAGATAATCTTGG
>NW_006921794.1:926191-973988 GCF_000298275.1 Orycteropus afer afer
AGGAGGAATGGAAAAGTAAACACCAGGAGGAAGTAGGAAGAGTGCTGTTACATTGTGGGGATTGGGTTGCAATTAATGTCACAAAGTAAAATGTGTATGATTTGTTAAATGAAAAACCAATTTGCTCTACAAGCTTTCACCCAAATCACAATAAAAAGTTACAACGTGCTGCCTTTGAGTCAGATCCAACTCATAGTGACCCTTCCTTGGGTTTCTGAGACAGTATCACTATGGAAGTCGATTGCTCAACGTTCCTTCCATGGAGTGACTGATGGGTTTGAACCTCCAGCCTTCTGGTTAGCAGTCAAATACTTAAAAAAAAAAAAAAAAATCAGCCAATGAAATCTCTATGGATCACAATGGTTTGATCCACAGCTTATCATGGAGATGGTCCAGGATCAGGCAGTTTTTCACTTAAATGTGCATGAGGTGGCCATGACTGCAGGTCAACTTGAAGCAGCTAACAACAATAACAACAGCAACAACAAAATCCAGAGTAAAAACTTGCTGCAAGAAATTTTTCTAAATTCTTTTTTTAAACATATTTATATTTCTAAAACTCATAACATCATTCTATGGAAACAGCTGCAAGGAAACAAATTGAGAACTATTGAGAACAAATTGAGTCTATGCTTCTGCTATGGTGTTGCAACAGTTAAGTGCTTGGGTGCTCCTCACAAGTTCAGTGGTTCAAACCTACCAGCAGGTTCATGGGAGAAAAAACCTGGCAATCTGCTGTCATACAGGCTACAGCCTAGGAAATCCTAGGGAGCAGTTCCACTCTGTCATGGGGTCACTGTGAGTCAGAATCAACTTGACAGCACACAACAACATGCTTCTGCTAGTCATCATCTAGTGGTTTTTACAGGTGCCAGGTAGATCTATCCATTCAGAATCTGCATGAGCCCAGGCTGAAATGTGTCACTCTTGTCAAATAGCCATGAACCTCAGTGCTAACACTTCCTGGACAATGTTCTCCAAGCCTGTGGAGCTAGGTCTTCTTCACCAACATCTTTTGTAGCCCTGGGCTGTCTATCTCAGACACTTGTATCTCAACTTCTGTGGAAGAGATACAAGATCTCTCCTCATGGTGAATACACAGAAGCTCCTGCTGGTGACAAGCATTCAGAGAGTGAGACTGTGGCCAGTATCACGCTGCCCCTGGGACTCGAGGAGCTTCTAATCCAGTGGGAGTGACAAAAGCACAGAAACAGACAATTGTGCAAGGTCATGTGAGGGAGGACAAATGGGACCCCCCAGCTCAGGGGTCCATGTCACCTAGCTCACTACTCACACCTGGGAGAGTGACATGGGCCAGAAGGGCATTAATAAAATCTTTTTTTTTCTTTCTCCCCTGAACATTTTGTCTTTTCAAACCTTATTTTCTGAACCACAAAGTGATCATATTTTCTGGTCCACAGCCAAGCGCCTTAACTACTGTACCACTAAGGTATATTCATGGGGACAACCAGGCAGGATATGCAAACTCTTGGTATGCAGTATTTTAAACCAAAATTCATGTCTGTTGGTGCTTTTGTGTGTGTGGAGTGCTGGTGTTGTGTTGGTGCTATTGTATTGACAGTGTGTTGGTGTTGTGTTGGTGTGGTTGTGGTGTTGGTGGTATGCTGTTATAGTTGTTGTTGTTAATTACAATTGAATAGATTCTGACTCTTGGCAACCCCATGCATGTAGAGTAGAACAACTTCATAGGGTTTCAAGACTGACCTTTAGGAAGGAGATCATTAAGCTTATCTTTTGAAGTATCTCCAGGTAGGTTTGAACCACCCACTTTTCAGCTACTAGTTGAGCACTTAATCATTTGCACCACCCAGGGACTCCAAAATTCAGATAACTACCACCTTAAAACACTCCAATGTATAAAACCAAGCCAAAATCACTGCCATCAAGTCAATCCCAATTCATAGTGACCCCCATTGGGTTTCCAAGACTGTAAATCTTAACAGAAGTAGATTGCCGCATTTTTCTTCTGTGGAGTGGCTGGTGGATTCAAACCACTCACCTTTTGGCTAGGAGCCAAATGCCTTACCCAGTACACCACCAGAGCTCCTTCCTCCAAAGTAGAACATGTCAAACCCACACTTCTCATTGAAAGGACCCACATCCCTCTGCATGGTCTATGAGCTACCTGCCTCTTCACTCTCATCTCTCAGTATCCCCTCCCCCCCAATCCACTGTGTTCCAGCCTCATTGACCTCTTTCAGCTCCCCAGGCTGGTCCAGCTACCCTGAATGATTTTCACTTGTGTTTACACTCATTCATTTATTCTACATATATTTACTGAGGTCCTACTATGTGTTGGAATCCATGGGTAGCACAAACGTTTAATGTACGTTTAATGCACAAATGTTCAGCTCCTAACTGAAAGGTTGGAGGTTTAAGTCCACCCAGTGGCACTTTGGAAGAAAGGACTGATGATTTACTTCTGGAAAATCAGCCCTTGAAAACCCTATGAAGTCCCCTGAAGTCTTCTTAAAACCAAACAATAGTCTAGCTTAACTAGTAAAAACTGTCTGCCTTGAGCATTATGCTGTTTTAATAACTATATATATGGGATCAAAGTGAAAACAACTCTAAAGATTAGATAGGAACTTTAAGGGGCAATGAGTTTGTGTTAATGGGGGAGAAACAACTCAGGAAAGGAGGGTGAGGATGGTTGCACAACTTGAAGAAGGTGATCAGTGCCACTGAATTGTACATGGAGAAATGGTTGACTTGGTATATATATTCTCAACAAGAGCAATAAAACTTAAATAATAATAATTGTAATAATAATAAATCCCAATCCTGTGAAGCACAGTTTTGCTCTGACACACGTGGTGTCGCCATGAGTCAGAGTGGACTGGAGAACGACTAGCTCAGCTATATGCTGGTGTTGCTGTGGGCATTGGGGAAACAGCAGTTAGCACTGCTTCCTCCCATTCTGTCTAAGTTGATTCTCCCTCTCAAGCCCCATTCTCAATTCATATATTCTGCTTTTCTGCCTTATCTTAATTTGATGTACCTGTGTATGGTTGTGGTGGTTATATTTGTGTGTCAGCTTGGCTGGGCCTGGTTGAGTGACTGGGCAGCTGGTGGTAGTTATTCCCCATAATGAGACTGGCAATCAACTCCATGGTGGCATCTACCACAAGCAGCTGAGTAGCTGCCTTTGGGATGTGGTCTGCTTCCTGTACATAAGGAGAAGCCTTGGGAATGGTCTCTAGCCTATGGCACACTTAGACCCTGCATGTAACCATGTCATTGTTTGGCAGCCTGCCACGCTCTACTGACCTTGGGACTTACAGTGGACTTAAATTAATGGCCTGCTGTGTGGTTTGGTAACATTGGGACTGTGCCTTTTTATTTGTCAACCTTGAGCTTCTCAGCCTCAGCAGCCAGCAGCTGTCCAAGTGAAGAAATGCCTCTTGCTTCAGTGGGCCAGGAGCTGGAGGTAGAGCTGAAGCCCAAGTCTGAGGGGCTTTCACCCAGCCCCTAGAGCCTGGCACTTTGAGCTTGGACTTAAAGCCTCCACATGGTAAGAATAAACTCCTGTTTGTTAAGACCATCCCATTTGTGGTATATTCTTGTCAGAGGGGCACTAGGTATCCAGAACAATGGTCTATCTTCCTCACTAGACTTCAAGCTCTAAAAAGTCAAGGACCCAAAAGATACTGGAGAAAAAAATACACATTTGTTGAAAGAATAAACTGAGTTTAGCCTCCTGAGACAATTTTCTGAGAGTATAGTAAACCTGAGTAGTAAAGGCTCCTTCTTGAAGACATCACTGTGGGTTGCCCAATGACCATGTCAATGTCAAACTTGCACTAAACACAGACTAAAGTATTATAACCATAGTTCCACTATTTAAACTGAGCAGGGCTACTGAGGACCCTGGAGTTTTTGTCATCTTCTGACTCCCTCCTTTTCAAAGGAGCTAGAGGAAAATGAACATGCCCCCTTTTGTCACTGAGAGCAAGAGTCTGTGATCTTAGGAAAGGAAAGAAACAATTTCCCCTCTAAAGGACTGATTTGTGTCCCTTTTTACTTCTGGGTACTTCTGACTGATTCAAAGTGACTAACTTAAAATAGAGTTGTTAGATCCCATCACTCTTCTGAACAAACATGCTTTAAATATGAGTCAATCCAGAGTCAGTGAAAAGGAACCAGGGAGGGCCTCCCAGATTATCCCATTTTTGATGGTCATTTGATTAAAATTTCAAGAATTACAAATGTACTTTTGAACATTCGTATTACCGGAGTAAACTAAAATCCATGAGGTAAAATAAGCGTCTCAACACTTTATTCAAAAGGTATTTGCTCCTAATACCAAACCAGTTGATTCCAACTCAAGGCAACCCCATGTGCACAACCCCATGTGTACAACCCCATGAGTAGAACCATGTTCACAGGGCAGTGGCATCACTAGGTTGGTGTCACCCAGTGAGGTAACTTATGGTGCCACCCCCCCAGTGATCTCTTTCTGTTCTAGACCATACAGAATCCTTAGAGATTTTTATCAATTTTAATCATACAATAATATAAATATAGTTGTAAGTTGCTTAAACATAATGTTTCTTAAATTATATACTAACAAAATTGTTTTGTAAAATCTTTCTACATTGAATTACATTATTAGTTGCAACATTATTAGTACCTGAGTGGAAGCCTTTTTTGATTTTTCTCCTTCTTTTCCTTCAATTACTATTTCGTATTTCAAAAAAACAAAGTTATTGAGGTTCACAAACATTAATTTCCATAATATTGTAGCTAAAACAGCAGAAAATTTAACAAACTCTGCAACTATAAAGACATCTGCAGCCAAGATAGAACAACAGCATGTCCTTGAAGGCGTGCAGACAAAATCACTACGTGATTCAAAGCATCACTGTAATTGGGTAATAATGACAGCTCTGACTGGAGCACATTAAAATGTTCAAAAAGTAAATTAGCATAGAATTTTAGCCTTGTAGGTATGTCAATACACGTAAGCTGGTCTTACAAAAAATATTTTTGTTGTTATTACTAACTCACAAACGAAACTCACTGCCATCGAGGAGATTCCGACTCATGGTAACCCCCATTGGGTTTCCCAGGCAGTAAAATCTTTCCAGAAGTACATTGGCCCAACTTCCCTCTGCCAAACATCTGGTGGGTTTGAACAGCCAAACTTCTGGTTAGCAGTCAAATGCCTTAGGCACTGTGCCACCACAGCTCCTTTACAACTAACTACAGGGATAGTTTTATTAAAAAATAATACATTTCTGCTGAAATACTGCACTAAAATTTTATATACAGTCATTTTGATGTCACCCTCTCTAACAGTGTCACCCAGTGCAGTCTGCATCCCCCACATCTCTCTAGTGATGCCACTGTCATAGGGTTTTCAGTACTGATTTGTCAAAAGTAGGCAGCTGGCCTTTTTTCTGAGGTGTCTCTGGATGGACTCAAGCCTGCAATGCAGCCTAGCTCATAATAGATGGGTGTAATGTGGACCCATCTTTGCAAGTTTACCTCATAACCAACCATGAGGTAAACAGAGCCTTCCATGTTATAAACCCAAAATACTGTATTGGCATTTGAGCCATTTTGAGCCATTTCTAAACAACAACCATTTATAACTTTGTACCATAAAACCTGCCAAAATTACATATTATGTCTTTCTTGAATGTACAATCCTAAATTACAACTTGTAAAACAAAATAAGAATGTCAGACTTGGTTGTCCTGTACAAGACAAATCGTGAGAATTCTATTCTTTTATCGTGCTTTATTTTCATTTAGACCATTTCAGTCTCCTGCAACACTTTCAAGCAAAACTGTTTGTTTTAGTACATTCTACTGGTCTATTACTCATGAAAGAATCAGATACTCTAGTGATTATCTTGCGGAGACTCAGTCATTGCTTTTGGAAACAGGCCACAGATGAAGTAACAATAACCACACTGGCAGGGGGGAAAGAAAGCTAAACCAGCAATAAAGTATTATGACAACAGATCACATCTTGATTTTAAAAAGCAGAGGTAGTATCTGGCTTTTTTATTTTTTTACTTTATGCACACATATTATTTCTCTTGACATTCCCGCCTCTATCTACCACCAGTAAATCTTCATCCAAGAAAGACAGTTTAAATTTTCCCTAAGGATCTTTAAGAATGACTAACTGAGTGTAGCTGACAATACTTGAGAAATTTTATTTCAGAAAGAAATATTGCCATGATGTTTCCCTTGGGGGATACAGGAGGTCAGGGTATTTTATAGAATTTTAATTCCATGGCCTATAATTCTCTAATTTTCACCCTAATTATTTCTCTTCAATAAATGTATTAGAGTCCTTGCCAGAATGTTCCTTGTAAGATTGCTTAAAATAAAAAGCAACCCAAATGTCCAATATCAGGGAATCAGTTGAATAAAGCATGGTACATACCTACCAGTGGAATATGATACAACCATGAAAATGATTCTGGAAAAAAAAAAAAAACTTATTAATGTGTGAAGATGGTCATTTTATGCTGTCCAGTAAAGAGAACAGATTATTAAATAATATTTAACAGTACCAGTCACTATTGAGTCAATTCTGACTCATGGTAACCCCATCCATATATATGTGTCAGGATAGGGCTGTGCCCCATAGTGTTTTCAATGGCTGATTTTTCAGAGGTAGATTGCCAGGCCTTTCTTCCAAGATGTCTCTGAGTAGACTTGAACTTCCAACCTTTCAGTTAGCAGACCAGGACATTAATCTTTTGTACTACCCAGGGACTAACACAAAAAAAAAAAAAAAAAAAATCCAACCCACTGCTGTTGAATCAATTCTGACTCATAGTGACCCTATAAGGCAGAGTAGAACTGCGCCATAGGGTTTCCAAGGCTGTAATCATTACGGAAGCAGACTGCCATATCTTTCACCCACACCCACAGAGTGGCTGATGGGTTAAAACCACTGACCTTTCATTTGACACACCATTATACCACCAGGGCTGGGACTACTATCATCATACATATTTTAATATATCTCAATCTATACTTTTCCATATTCACTTCCTCCCTGTCCCTCTCCACACATGTCAATCCATCACTGAACCTTGCCTGTCATATTTCCAAAAACCTACCTTTAAGGCGATTCTTTCTCTCCACCTCCATTGCCACCATGACCTCTCATCAGAACCTAAATTGTCTCCCTGCTTCCACTCCTGCCTACTCACAATCAATTCTCCTCATGGCTGCCAGAGTGGTCTCCTTACAAAGTGTGGTGGTTATGTTTGTGTGTCAACTTGGCTGGGCCTGGCTGAGTAGCTGGGTAGCTGGTGGTAGTTATTCCCCATGATGAGACTGGCAATCAACTCCATGGTGGGATCTACCACAAGCAGCTGAGTAGCTGCTTTGGGTACGTAGGCTGCTTCCCATATATAAGAAGCAGCTTTGGGAATGGTCTTTAGCTTATGGCACACTTGGAGCCTGCATGTGGCTGTGTCATTATTCAGCAGCCTGCCATGCTCTGCCAACCTTGGGACTTACAATGAACTTGAATTAATGGCCTGCCATGTGGTTTGGTAACATTGGGACTGTGCGTTTTTACTTGTCAACCATGGGCTTCTCAGCCTCAGCAGCCAGTAGCTGACCAAGTGAAGAAACACCTCTAGCTCCAGTAGGCCGGAAGCAGGAGGCAGAGCTGGACCCAAGGTTGAGGGGCTTTCACTCAGCCCCTAGAGCCTGGCACTTTGAACTTAGACTTAAAGCCTCCAGACTGTAAGAGAATAAACTCCTGTTTGTTGAGGCCTTCCCATTTGTGGTATATTCTTGTCAGAGCAGCACTAGGTAACCAGAATACAAAGTAAGACCATGCCATGGTCAAAAGTCATCAAAGCTCCCAGTTGCCCAAATCCTGGAATGAACTACAAGGTTCCATATGACCTGATCACGCCCACCTCAACCTCATTCCCCCCACTTGTACCCTTACCCCTGAATTCCAGGCCCCTGTCCTTCCCATTCCTTCCACTAACCAGTCTCTTCCCTTCTCAGGGTCTTTTCACAAGCTTGACTCTCAGCCTGAGGGCTCTTCCTCTGTCTTTGACACTACTTCCTTCTCATTCCTTAGGACTGAGCTTAAACATCACAGATAGTAGATGTGGAATCATGTATATGTATAAAAAATACATCAAAATGTTAATAGTTTTTCTGGAGGAAGAGATTATGAATGGTTTCTACTTCTCTTCTATACTTACATGTATTTTCTAAATTTGCTACAATAAAACTACATTACCTTTATAATCAGAAAAGCTCTTTTAATCATTTTCCTAGTCTACAGGGTACCTTACAGATGACAGTAAAGTGAGTATGTGAAATTAAGTAATATAGCTACAAGGCCTCACTGTCCTGCATTTCCCACTCCTGTCACCCACCGACTCCAGGACAGGTGCTCCGTGTTTCCAAGTCCAGTGTTCCTTTTCATTGCCCCTTCTTATAATACATGGTTTCCCCTTCATTCTGAATGCATGCCCCTAGTTCCAAACCCCATCTTGATCTGGCACAATCCCAGCTATCTTCCCAGACTCAGCTCTAAACATCACCTCTAGATGGAGCCTGACTGCCCAGCAGAATAAATTTCTTTGGCCTCCATATCCCCACAGCTCTGGTCTGTTATCCCTGTGATCTCGTTGCTTCATTATTTATCCTTTAACAATGATTCTGCCCAATGGTTCAGGAGCTCAACTAGGACAGGACCTGCTCTTATTCCCCATTGCACCCCCAGGATCCAGGTCAGGGGCCCAACACAGGGAAACTACACAGTCACTGACTGCTGAATGAACAGATTAATTCTATTAAACAAGGGGGCATCGGTAGTTCAGTAGTAAAATTCTCATCATTTTTTGCAGAACACCCTGGTTCAATTCCTAGCCAATGTACTTCATTTACAACCATCACCCATCAGTGGAGGCTATGTGTTGCTGTGCATTCTGTTGGATCACCTTTCTTTGGAATGGGCACAAATATGGATCTCTTCCAGTTGCTGTGCTGCTGAACACATTCAGCAGACCTTGCAGACTAAAATGGGCTGGGAAGAAAGGCCTGGTTATCTACTTCTAAATATCTGCCAATGAAAAGTTACAGATCACAAAGGTCTGATCTGAAACTCATCATGGAGATGGCACAGAGTCAGGCAACATTTTGTTCTATTGTGCATGGGGTCACCACGAGTCAAAGGCCAACAAGATGGCAGCTAACAACAATATTATAAAGGTGAGGAAATCAAGGTTCATAGAGATCAAGTTGAGAAGATGCACAACATTCATGCATATTTCCTTTTTAATTTGAGAAATACTCCCATATAAAATAAAGCTGATGAAATAGGAATGTTGTTGTTGTTGTTGTTGTTATGTGACATCGAGTCGGCCCCGACTCATAGCGACCCCTCCTTGGGTTTCCGAGGCAGTATCACTACGGAAGTAGGATTGCCCAACCTTCCTTCCGAGGAGTGGCTGGTGGGTTTGAACCGCCAGCCTTCTGGTTAGGAATAGGAATGAATTAAAAATGAATTGTCGTTGTGGTTATGTGCTATGAATTCAGCCCTAACTGCAACCTTGTGTACAACAGAACAACTGCCCGGTCCTGTGCATGCCATCCTTTCAATCACTATTGTTGAGCCCATTGCTGCAGCCACTGTGTCAATCCATCGCATTGAAGGTCTTCCTTTTTTTTTTTTGCTGATCTACTTCACCAAGCACAATGTCCTTCTGTAGAACTGGTCTCTCCTGGTAACATGTCCAAAGTACTTAAGATGAAGTCTCACCTTCCTTGTTTCTAAGGAACATTCTGGCTATACTTCATCCAAGACAGGTGTGTTTGTTCTGGTAGTCCAGGGTATATTCAATAAGCTTTGTCAACACCATAACTCAAATGATGCTTCCACCAGTGTTGATTGTGGATCCAAGTAAAATGAAATCCTTGACAACTTCAATCTTTCCTACATTTATCATGACGTAGCTTATTCATCCAGTTGTGAGTATTTTTGTTTTCTTTACGTTGAGGTGTAATCCATACTGAAGACTGCAGTCTTTGATCTTCATCAGTAAGTGCTTTGAGTCATCTTCACTTACAGCAAACAAGGTTGTGTCATCTGCATGCTGCAGGTTGTTGGTGAGTCTTCTCCCATCCCAATGCTGCATTCTTCTTCATACAATGCAGCTTCTTGGATTATTTGCTCAGCAAGTAGATTGAATATGTATGGTGAAAGGATACAACCCTGACACACTTCCTTCCTGATTTTAAACCATGCAGTATCCCTTTTCTGCTCTAATTACTGTGTTTTGTTCTATGTACAGGTTCTGCATGAGAACAATTAAGTGTCTGGAATTCTCATTCTTTGCAATATTAATTTCTTATGATCCACACAGTCAAATGGCATAGTCAATAAAACACAGATAAACATCTTTCTGGTATTCTCTATTTTCATCCAAGATCCATCTGACATCAGCAACAATATCCCTTGTGCCACATCCCTTACAAATCCAGCTTCAGTTTCTGACAATTCCCTGTCATTGTATTGCTACAACCATTTTTAAATTATCTTTAGCAAAATCTTATTTGCTTGTAAGATTAATGGTATAGTTCAATAATTTCTGCATTCTGTTGCGTCACCTTTCTTTGGAATGGTTACAGATAATGAATCTCTTCCAGTCAGTTAGCAGGTAGATATCTTCCAAATTTCTTGGTACAGATGAGTGAGTGCTTCCAGCATTGCTTCCATTTGGAAAACATCTCAATTGGTACTCTGTCGGTTCCTGGAGCCTTCAGTGCTGCTTGGACTTATTCCTTTAATATCATCAGTTCTTGATCATATGCTACCTCATGAAATGGTTGAATGTTGACCAGTTCTTTTTGGTAACATGACTATGTGTATTTCTTCCATCTTCTTTGGATGCTTCCTGTGTAGTTTAATATTTTGCTCATAGAGCCTTTCAATATTGTGACTCAAGGCTTGAATTTTTTCTTCAGGTCTCATCTAAAGCACATTTTTCCCTTTCAATTTTTCAGATCTTTGTACATTTCATTACAATACTTTACTTTGTCTTCTAGAGCCATTCTTTGAAATCTTCTGTTCATCTCTTTTACTTCATCATTTCTTCCATTCATTTTAGCTACTCTCCATTCAAGAGCGAGTTTCAGACTCTTCTTCTGACAGAAATGTTGGTTTTTTCCGTCATTCCTATCTTTTTGAGACTTTCTGCTTTCTTTATGTATGATGGCTTCGATGTTATTCCACAATTCGTCTGGTGTTCAATCATTAGTGTTCAATGCATCAAATCTATTCTTGAGATTGTCTCTAAATTCTTGTCGTACTTGGACTCTCATGTACTTCTTTTTTCTTCAGCTTCAACTTGAACTTGTATGAGCAAATGATGGTCTTTTCCACAATTGGCCCTGACCTTTTTCTGACTGATACTGGGCTTCCCCATTGTCTCTTTCCATGGATGTAGTCAATTTGATTCCTATGTATTCCATCTGGTGAGGTCCACATGTATACTCACTGTTTATGTTGTTGAAAAATATATTTCCAGTGAATACATCATTGGTCTTGCAAAATTCTGTCATGTGATCTCCAACATGTTTTCTGCCATCAAGGCCATATTTTCTGACTACCGATCTTCCTTCTTTGTTTCCAACCTTTGCATTGCAACCACCAGTAATTATCAATACACCTTGACTAGATGTTTGATGAATTTCAGACTGCACAAGTCAGTAAAATTTTCAATTTCTTCTTCTTTGGCATTAGTGGTTGCTGCATAAATCTGAATAACAGTTGTATTAATGGGATTTCCTTGTAGGCAAATGGATATCATCCTGTAACTGACAGTCTTAGGGTAGACAGTACTTAGGGTAGATTTTGAAATATTCTTTCTGATGAGGAATGTGACACCATTCCTCTTCAATGTGTCATTCCTAGTATAGTAGATAGTGTGATTTTCCAATTCAAAATAGTCAATACCAGTCCATGACAGCTCTCTAATGCCCAGGATATTGATTTATAGGCATTGCATTTCATTTCTGATGACTTCCAATATTCCTAGATTTATACTTTACATATTCCACATTCCGATTATTATTGGATGTTTGCAGTTGTTTGTTCTCATTTTAAGCCACATCAGGAAATGAAGGTCTCAAAAGCTTTCACCATCCACATCAAAGTGGCATTTTACTGCTAACCAGAGGGCTAGTGGTTCAAATCCACCAGCCACTCCTCAGAAGGAAGAATGCAATCTACTCCCATAGTGATACTGCCTCAGAAACCCCAAGGAGAGGTCGCTATGAGTCAGATCAACTCGATGGCAGTGAGTTTATGGGTGACCCTATTGGTATTTGAAATATTGGTTGCATGGCTTCCAGCGGCACAGCAACATGCAAGCCACCACAATATGACAAACTGACAGATGAGTGGTGGAAAAATAATTTTTTACATCCCTTTTAGGCATGTGGAGAACTCAGCTTCTAAATGGTGAGCCAAGGCTGACACTTAGGCTTTGTGACTACAAGTTGTGTGCTTTTCCACTGTGCCATGCTCTTACCAAATGTGGGGTGTGCATAAGCTGTGTTCACTGGCAGAGGTTTGTTTTTTATTTACTGTTTAAGTGACTTCAATCTTTAGGGTTGAACCAGAACACACTCAGGGCAGTGTGTTTTCCTGCTGGAATTCCTACAGTCATGGCCATGAAAGCTTTGGCTTCCATCCAGTGAACCCCTACAGTCACCACAATTGCACAATTAAGCAAATGTGATGCATAAACAAAGTTGCTTGAAACACAGAACGGGGATTTAGAACTTACAGCCACATAAAGCAGTGAGATACTAAAGCTAGCATGTCACCTTGACAGTGTTCTGAGCAAGCAGACTGATGCATTTATCTGCCAGCCACTGGGGTCCCGAAAAGCAGTTTGCAGGCATGACTTGGCAGTACTCATTCCTGGTGACACCAGGCAGGGTGCCAGGCATCATCCTCTGTGTGTGAGACAACAGGGCAAAGTGCCCAGGGGCTAGAGACAAAAACATCTGTTGGAGTCACTGAGTTGCTGGTTGCCCAAGTTCACCCACAGAGAAAGCTGCGGGAATGAATTGTCAGGCTGTTTCCAGGATGTGTCCCAGTCCCTGAGAGTTACACTGCAGGGTCCAGAACCCAACCTCAAGGGTCAGCCAACATAGAAACAAATGCACAAGCCTCCTCTTCAGCATCAACAAGAGAACAAGAGCTGGAGACAGAAGCCAAGCCCCTCCTGACTCAGGCTGCATCCCAAAACACCAGGCTTGAGCCATGTCTAAATGACAACCAAGCCACTGAAGGAAAATGGGGAAAAAATCCATTATATATATATAGATATATATATATTATTTATTTATTTAAATTTTTGCCTTTTCAACAAGGCACCAAGAAATAGCTTGATGACTTTTTGTAGACTATATTGGTTCTGGGTGGGAAGGGTGGGGCTTTCATATTGTTTTATCTTGGTTTGTGTGGAGTTTAGAACATTTCAGGGACTAAAGATTCCTTAAAGGTCATCCCCTCCAGCCAACTGACCCACACGGTGGCTGTGGTCTTTCTTCTGAGTCAGTCACAGCTGTGCTGTACAACAGAGCTATGGAGATGCACATGAGCCAGAGAGAAGTGTTAACAGAAGCAAATCCACTCACCTTTTTTTCTCCAGATGCATTCAAGTTGATTCTCACTCTTGGCCACCCCATGTGTATCACTGTGCTCCGTAGGGTTTTCAATGGCTGTGACCTATGAACAGTTCACCCGCTTGGCTGTGCTAACTGAAAGGCTGAAGGTTCAAGTCCACCCAGAGGCACCTTAGAAGAAAGATCTGGTGATTACTTGTGAAAAATCAGTCACTGAAAATCTTATGGAGCATAGCTCCACTCTGACACATATAAAGCTGCCATTAGTCACGGTTGACTAGGCAGTGGTGGCAATGGTGTATGTGTTTTATGGCTCAACCTAATAAGTTTTTAAAGATTAAGAGACTTAGCCATCACAATACAATAACAGGTTTTTACTTTATTGGATAATTAAAAATTGTTTTGCTCCTCGAAGTAGAGTACCATATGCAAATATCACCCTTGACAAAAGGATCCAAATTTAGATCCCAAGCCTAAGGCAGGTTGTACCTTGTAAAGTGTCCTTAAAACTATGCTCTGGAATTGTGATGGGGACCTAAAATGGGATTTGACTTACAAAGTCACTTCTATTTCCATTGTTCTCCAGCTCAGCATCCTCAGTCTAATGTGTTTATTACACCACTCAGCAAATCTCTCCCCTTTGTTCTTTCATCTGTATAATTCAGAATGTATTTTCCATATAAGTCTCTGGCTAGATAATTCTCACCAGCATAAGCAATATGATAGCAGTATTATGAATATCTACATGTAGTTTACAGAGACGTTCCACTCAGCTCTACTGCATTTCCCAGGAAGCTACTGTTGGGTTAAGAAAACATATAGGCCAAACATACAGTGACATCAGCCTCCTTCCCTGACGCCAGCTGAGTGTTTGATGTGGTGACATCCTGCAACCATGTGATGCCAGTTTCAGTTGCATGATTCACACTGGTAACCTTTGGAAACACTGAACAGAAATGAATAACTCCAAATTCTACCCAGCTGCATAAGAAACACTATTTGTAAATAGTCTCCTCCCTGTTGTAGTCCTCTGACTTGAGTTACTCAGCAACTTAGGTGGTTAGTTCAACAGAGCATTAAGCCACTACTGTCATGATTTGCAAATGAATTTAGCTTAGCTCTGTAGCTACTGTTGTTTTTAGCTGTACAAGTTGATTCCGACTCATGGCTGTCATATCTGTGCAGAGTAGAACTGTGCTCCTCCATGGGGTTTTCAAGGCTGCAAACTTCAGAAGCAAAGCACCAGGTCTGTCTTCCAAGATGCCTCTGGATGCATTAGAAATGCCAATCTTTTGCTTAGTAGTCAAATGATTAACCATTTTCACAGCATTGGGTGCAGCCCTTTGGCTACAGCTCTTTGGCTACTCAAACTCACTGCTGTCAAGTCAATTCCAACTCATAGTGACCCCCTGGGTTTCTGAGGTGGTATCTCTATAGAAGTAGATTGACCCCCCTTCCTTCTGAAGAGTGGATGGTGGGTTTGAACCGCCAGCCTTCTGGTTAGCATTCAAATGCCTTAGCACTATGCCACCAGAGCTCCTTTGGCTACTAATGAACCATAATTAACATTTATCCTAGAATGTAATTATTCTCACATACTTACCTAAAAGAAGTGAATTAGAAGCAATAACTTCAGGAATTGGAGGGTAAGTTCCCTTAGTGTTAACACCCTATGGTAGTTAGTTATGTGTCAACTTTGCTGGGCTGTGGTTTTGAGTGGCTTGGCAGCTGGATGTAGTTATTCCTCATGATGACATTGGATGTGGTGTAATCAACTCCATGGTGTAATCTGCTATGAGCAGTTAATCAGCTGAAAGTGAGCTTCTTTAGGTATGTGGCCTGCTTCCAGTATATATGGAGAAGCTTTGAGAACAGTCTCTAGCTTTTTGGCATGTTTTGGATCTCACATGTGGCCGAGCCCTCATCTCCAGTTCCTGGAGTTGAACCTGTGGCCTGCTGTGTTGCCTGCTGATCTTGGAATTGTGCAGTTTTACCTGCCAGTTTTGGGTTCATCAGCTTCAGCAGCCAGCAGCTGTGTGAATTAGGAGATGCATCCAAGTCCAGTGGGCCTAGAACAAGAGGCAAAGCTGAAGCCCAAGGTTGAGGGGCCTTCACCCAACCCCTAGAGCCAGCACTCTGAATTCAGACTTCCAGCCTCCTAAACTATAAAAGAATTCCTGTTTGTTAAAGCCACCCACTTGTGGTATTTCTCTTATAAGCAGCACTAGAGAACTAAGAGAGCACCTAATCTGAAGAAATCCCTGGAGAGTTCACTATGACTTAACTTTTGAATTCTTGCATTCCCTTCAGTCATGCAACGACAGAGAATGTTGGAATGGTGGGCAGCACCAGCCTGAAATCATCTGTTGTCCTTTTGAATCAAATATGAGAAATGCTACAGTCATTTCTATGTGGATTAGATTTCCAGAGATCTATGTTCAGAAAAGTCCCCTGGTGGTTCAAATGTGTTTTGGTTATCTAGTGCCACTCTAGCAGAAGATACTACAAATGGGATGGCTTGAACAAACAGGAGTTTATTCTCACACAATTTTGGAGACTTTAAATCCGAGTTCAAAGAGCCAGTCTCTAGGGGCTGGGTGAAAGCCTCCCAACCTTGGGCTTCAGCTCCACCTCCCGCTCCCAGCCCACTGAAGCTGGAGGCTTTTCATCACGCAGGCAGCTGCTGTCTGCTGAGTCTGACAAGCCCAAGGTTGACAAGTAAAAAGACACAGTCCCAATGTTACCAAACAACATGGCAGGACACTAATTCAAGTCCAGATGAATTCCCAAGATTGGCAGGGCATGGCAGGCTGTTGAACAATGACTTGGCTACATGCAGGGTTCAAGTGTGCCAAAAGGCTGGAAGCCATTCCCAAAGATGTTTTTTATATATGGAAACACTCCACATCCCTAAAGCAGCTACTCAGCTGCCAATAGATTCCACCAATCTCACCATGGGGAGTAACTATATCCAGCTGCCCAGCCACTCAACCAGGCCCACCCAAACTGACACACAACCTTAACTGCCACAATTCCACCCCTTGTCAAATTGGCACTTGTACAAATCTTCAAAGGGTGGCATCCATACAGATCTCCTTCATTGGGTGCCTCCAGTCCCCTATTTCCTGAGTGGCAACCTTATCCCTTGGTCTGGCAGGCCCCATTCCCCTACCTCTTGGGCATGGCGGCCTTGCTCCCTCACTCTTGGGCAGTGGCTATAGCTCCATCTCACTGGCTCACATGAAAGAGCAGCCCCACACTCCAGAACAAAGTTGGTGAAGGTCTGGCTCTTTGAAACCTAGGGGCTGTGATGGTCTCCCCCTCAAAGGCCATGGTCCTACCCTAAAGGCTGAGGCAGCTCTGCTTCCCATTTCTTTAGACTCTTTGCTTCTGCCAATTAATGCCAAAGGCAACCCACTCTGCCAAGAATCTTCCTGCCCAAAAAGCACTCATCTTTCTTGCTCCATGGGCATGCCAACCTGCTACTCTATTTCATGCCAGATTCTTCTACCAATTAACATCCAAAGGCAAACCACTCTGCCAGGAAGCTGCCTACCTACTGGCAACGAGCTTTCTCCTCTGTGGGCTGGTAAGGCTGTCACTATCTCATGCCGGTTCTCTCAGCTCTGCTCCTACCGTCTCTCATGCCGGTCTCTTGGAATTAGTGTCAGTTCAGACCCAGTATCCAGTAATCCCCAAAAAGTCTGATTACTTCCTTTTCCCCAAGGAACAGTCACTCTTGTAAAAGGCCTCTGATCCCTTTATGGAAGACTGGGAGAAAGAATGACAGTATAAATTTTTGGCAATGTAGTGGGATCCTTCCTCAAGGGGACCCGGCCTCCCCTTCATTCAAGGGGTTGTGGGTCTATAAACTGACTCAAGTCTGGGAATTGATTGAGGGGCCATGACTCTGTATTGTAGTGATTCAATCTAGACTGCTGTTCATGTGATCTATAATTCTTCTTTCTATACAGATTAAGTAAATATTTACTAGGTTTGCCATGTATTTCACTCCTACAAACACCATGCTAAGTAACCAATGCCATAATTCCACACAAGTCAGAGTATTCTGATTACTGTTTTGACTCTGCTGCCCATTATGGTAACCACACCCACCTTGCCTTTGTCGATTAATTGCTACCACTTGGCCCCTACTACTATGGAGTCCAATCAACCCCATCATAGTTAAATGTCTTGGTTCAATTAGGGTAGTTCCAACGGGGTGGGGTCACCACTCAGGAACTAGGGGACTGGAGCCACCCAATGAAGGAGATCTGTACAGATGCCACCCTTTGAAGATCTGTACAGGTGCCAAGTTGACAAGGGGTGGAATTGTGGCAGTTAAGGTTGTGTGTCAACTTGGCTGGACCATGATACTGAGTGGTTTAAACAGTTGTGATATGGTAATTCCCATGATGAGATTGAATGTATATGTTTTGAGCAGCCAATCCATTGAAAGCGAGTTTCCCTAGGGGTGTAGCCTGCTTCCAATATCCTGGGAAAAGAAACATTCTCTTCTGTGGATCCGGATCTTTTTGTACTGCCTACAACTGTCCGTGAGTGAACAATCTACCATTCAGCCTGGTGATCTTGGATTTGTCATCCATCAGAGTTAATAGCTGGTATACTGCCTGTCAACATTGAGCTCGTCAGCCCCTGCAGCCATATGAGTCGGGAAAAGCCTCCAGCTTGGCTTTTGATCCAGAACTTGGGTCTTGCCAGGTTCTATAAATGTGTGGGCCATTTTCCTAAGATATATATATACAGATGCTTCACTGGTTTTGTTTCTCTAGAGAACCTAGCCTAACACAAATTGGTTAATGTACTCAGCTAAGAACCAAAAGATTGATAGTTCAAGCCCATCTAGAGATACCTCAGGAGAAAGGCTTGGTGATCTACTTCTGAAAAATCAGCCATTAAAAATACTGTGACACCCAATTCTACTTTGACACACATGACATAGGGTAGCTATGAGTTGGAATCAACTTAAAGACAACTGGTGTGGTACTGATATGTTCAGAAAAGTTGCATGTCATAGTGAAGACTGTTTCCTGATATCGATGAATAAAGTATAAATTTGATAATATCTATTTTAAATTATAACTTCAGTACAATAGGAAAATTAATGGACATACACTGTGCAGTGTGAAAAAGTGTTCAAGGGGTCATTTCAACTAGGATGGTAGCCCAGATCAAATAGCAATACTTCTGAGTTATTTGTGACTCAATTCTTTTATTAACATCTGTGGTCATAATTCCAGAACAAGCAAGACTGCTAAGGATTAATCCAAATTAAATCTTCATTGCATTTTGTCCAGACACTTATTATTCTCAAAAGACCAGTCAGTTTAATTTTTCCCATGCTTTGAGATGCCTGTAATAAACAGGATTCATATAAGACATTTATCTTAAACATGTAGTGAATTGCAGATGTGACCATAACTGCCTATTAAAATAGTCACCCAACATCGATATTCTGAAACTGTTACTCTGTGTCAGCTGCTGTGTTGAGTGCTTTACAGACACTATCTCTTAACCTTGCACCTGCCCTATTATTTTGTGTATATTGTATAAAGAAGCTCTGGTGGTGTAGTGGATAAGGCGTGTGGCTGCTAACCAAAACTTCAGTGGTTCAAACCCACCAGCTGCTTTGTGGAGAGAGAGATGAATCAATCTAATTCCATAAAGATTTACAGCCTTAGAAACCCTAGTGGGATCTCTATGGGTTGGAATTGACTCTATGGCAGTGGGTTTAGTTGTTTTGTTTTGTTTTTTCATTATATAAGGAACCTGGTGGCACAAATATTAAGCACTCAGCCACTAATGGAAAGGTGGGCAGTTTGAACACACCAGCTACTCCACAGGAGAAAAGACCTGGCAATCTACTCCCATTAAGATTAAAGAAAAAAAAATTGCTCTTGACTCAATTTCAACTCACAGCAACCCAATAGGACAGAGTAAAACTGCCTGCATAGGGCTTCCAAGACAGTAACCATTACAGAAGCAGACTTCTACATCTTTCTCCTGTGGAGTAAGTAGCTGGTGGATTCAAACTGCAGGTCTTTTCAGTTAGCAGCCGAGCGTTTAACCACTGTGCTACCAGAGCCTCTCTCTTAAGATTACAGCCTAGGGGCAGTTCTACTCCATCCCATTGGATCACTGAGTCAGAATCAACTCAATGGCACATAACAACAACAGTACATTATACATTATATTATTGTTGTTGTTGTTATGTGGCGTCGAGTCAAACCTGACTCATAGAGACCCCTCCTTGGGATTCTGAGGTGGTATCACTATGGAAGTAGATCATCCAACCTTCCTTCCGAGGAGTGACTGGTGGGTTTGAACCGCCAGCCTTCTGGTTAGCAGTCAAGTGCCTTAGGCACAACGCTACCAGAGCTCCTATTATACTATTATACTGCTGTTATTCTCATTTTGTAGATGAGGAAACTGAGTCACAGAGACCTTATTAAGCTCTTCACAGTCATACAACAAGTAAATGGCAGAATTGGTGGTGAGAGCCAGTTCTAAGTGGCTGTGAGGAATGCAAACATTCAATCCCTACGCTATGTGAACTCTTGAGAACACTTTGACCTTCCTCACTTTTCTTCTGGTATAAAGAATACCCAGTAACTGTTTAATTTGTTTCACACTGGTCCAGTAATTGGGACGTGGTAGAAGAGAAGCTGATTGCTCATTTGACAAATGACACTTCTATATTATGAGAGCTGGGTTGGTACTGCTGTCTGACAACTGATCAGGAGAATTCCCTGAGAGTTAAAAAGCTGGTGGAACAAGAGAGAGAAGTCCCCACTGGTTAGCAGTCTTGCTTAAAACAAAGCAAGGTTTGTTGCTGCTGTTGTTGTTATTTTGTTTGTTTTTAAGCAAGTTTTTTTGTTTAAACCTTGCCTTGACTATTATTGACTCATTTCACTCATCATAACATCTTTCAATTTCATCCACATTTTGCAGTGTTTTGCAGATTCTACATTATTCTTTAGTGTTGCATAGTATTCCATTGTGTGTCTGCACCATAGTTTGATTATCCATTCCTCTGTTGATGGGCACCTAGGTTGTTTCCATCTCTTTAAGCAAGCTTTTCTAAAGTCACAATTTTTTGGATACATCTGAATCACAGAGACTATTTTCAACATACTCAATATTTTTAATGATTTTTAATCAACTACATTAATTTTTTAATGAAGTTTCATGAGCTACATGAAACTAAATAATCAGTTTGAATTTTTAACTGGTACTCTTTATCACTTGGATGAAAAACAAGAAAGAAAAGATAAAGTAAGTAACATTGAGAAGAAAAGGATCCCAAAGTCAGACACTTGGGTGAAAAAATAGTTAATTTATTAGGGGAATAAGATATTGAAAGATCTTATAGTCTTTCTCTCTTTGTCAAGTCTTTAAGTTAAAATCACAACTGAACTGGCTTAAGCAAAAGAGGGGCTTTACTGGCTCATAGGGCAGAAAAGTCCAGGAGCTAAATGAGAATCAAGATGCTCACACAGAACGTCAGGAGTCTGTTCTTCTTCACTTCTCAGTTCTGCTTTCCTTTGTGCTGCCTTTCTTCTCAGACAGATTGCTTCTCTGTGGTTGCCAGATAATCGTTAGTAACTCCAGGCTTACATTCTCTCAGCTTAACTACCATCACAGGGAGAAAGCTCATTTTTCCTAATGTTGTTAGGTGCCATCCAGTCACCTCCAGCTCACAGCAACTCTATGTACAACAGAATGAAACACTGCCTGGTCCTGTGCCATCATTACAGCCACTGTGTCAATCCATCTCATCAAAGGTCTTGCCCCTTCCTTTTGCTGACTCTCTACTTTACCAAGCACGATCCTTCTCTGAGGAATAGCCCCTTCTGACATGACCAAGGAGCTCTGGTGGCACAGTGCCTAGGGCACTTGACTCCTAACCAGTAGTTTGGCAGTCAACTTGACCAAAGTAAGTGAGACAAAGTCTAGCCATTCTCACTTCCAAGGAGCACTCCAGCTTCACTTCTTCCAGGACAGATTTGTTAGTTCTTCTGGCAGTCCATGGTATTTTCAGTATTCTTTGCCAACACCACAATTTAAAAATATCAAGTCTTCTTCAGTCTTCCTTATTCATTGTCCAGCTTTCACATGCATATGAGGTTATTGAAAATATCATAGCTTGGGTTATGCACACCTTCATCTTTAAAGTGACATTTTTGCTTCTTGACACTCTAAAAAGGTCTTTGTAGCAGATTTATCCAATGCAATACGATATCTGATGTCTTAATTTCTCCTCCATGAGTGTTGATCATGAATCCAAGCAAAATGAAAGCCCTGACAACGTCAATCTTTTCTCTGTTTATCATAATATGTTTATTGGTCCACTTGTGAGGATTTTCATTTTATTTATGTTGAGGTGTAATCCACACTGCAGACTATGGTCTTTGATGTTCATCAATAAGTGCTTTAAGTCATCTCCACTTTCAGCAAGCAAGGTTGTGTCATCTGCATATAGCAGATTGTTAATCAGTCTTCCTCCAATCCTGAAGGCATGTTCTGCTTCATATAAAGTTTAAAGACTCTTTGTATAACCCAGCTTCTCAGATTTGTTCAGTGTCAGACTGAAAAATATGGTGAAAGGATACAACCCTGATGAGTATCTTTCCTGATTATATACTATGTAGTATCCTTTGTTCTACTGGAACTACTGCCTCCTGGTCTACGTACAGATTCTTTCATGAGCACAATTAAGTGTTCTGTAATTACCATTCTCCTCAATATTATCCATAATTTGTTGTGATCAACACAATCAAATGCCTTTGCATAGTCAATTAAACACCTTTCTAATATTCTTTGCTTTCAGCCAAAATTCCCCCAACTTCAGCAATGATATCCCTCATTCCATGCCACCTTCCAAATCTAGCTTGAATTCCATCAAAACCAAAAAAGACAGTTCTCATTGAGTCTTCTCTAACTCATGGTGATCCCTGTGTAGCAGAGTAAATCTGTGCTCCATAGAGAGTTCAGTGGCTGATTTATCAGAAGTAGATCACCAGGTCTTTCTTCTGAGGTGCCTCTGGGTGAACTCACTCTAGACTCTAATTCTTTTGGGCCTTGAAAATGTGGAGAGTTTTAAGAATCTTCTATTCAAATGCAAGTGCCTCCTTGGAGAAGCTCTGTCTTAAATCTTTACCAGCTATGCTACGCACTGAAGTGGAGTGATAGAAAGGGATGTGAAGACACTGAAAAGAGAGGCTAAAACTTGCTGAGGAGAAACATAGCCAATGGCACAGGTCCATCTAGTGTCCACCCAGGCAGCCATCCTTAAATCTGATGGCTAGTGATGATATACACATACTCATGAATGTATTACTTTTGTTATAATAACTGCTTTAGTGTAAAAATAATGCACATTCATTTTAGAAAGCTCAAAATATACAGACAAATTAAAAGAATCTTTTAAAATATCAATTGTTGGCAAAAGCCCATAAACTAGTCTCATCATGAAAAAAGAAAAAGAAAAACTCAGACAAATTCCAAAGGAGGGCATCTTACAAATAACTGACCAATAGTCCTCAAAACTGTTGTTGGTGGGTGCTGTCGAGTTGATACCAACTCATAGACACACACACACACACACACACACACACACACACACACACATTGGGTTTCCAAAGCTGGAAATCTTTATGAAGTAAATTGCCCTATGTCCCTCCCAGGGAGCAACTGGTGGGTTTGAGCCTCTGACCTTCTGGTTAAATGCCAAATGCCTTACCCACTACACTGCCAGAGCTCCTTTCTTAATAGCAATAACTCCCCACTAAGATGTGTGATCAAGAACCTGTTCTTTTTCCTGGTTCTTTGTTATGAGTTCTCATCTTTGTTGACCTTTTCAGGGTCATCTACTGGTCTCTGTTACATTCCACCTGGGTGTGCAAACCATATGGAAACCCACCAAATGGTATCAGGATTGATCTACAAAAAGCAGAGAATTCTCAACGTTTCTGCAATTACTCAAATGTTTATCATTTTGAGTTGAGAAGCTTTATTTCCTTGGTTCTAAGTCTATTTTTATTTGTTACTTCCTTTGTTCTAACCATGTTATTTCTTTGGTTCTGACCACATCATTTTGTATCTGCGAGTATATGAATTCTAGCTATATAATGAGATCAACCATGTAGTAATTAATAAATACTATACAAATTAGAAATTGGTTACTATTATCTATGCAAATGCTTTGAACATGACTCATCTGTGAGTCCACAGAATGATGTCTGTAAAATGTCTCACTGTGACAGAATAAAGGGTTTTAAAGCCTCTCCTAGTTTTTGGCAGTTTGGTGATTCAAATCCACCAGCTGTTCTGCAAGAGAAAGATGTGGCACCTTCTGAATCTGGCAATCTCCATTGATAAATATTACCTAATTGGAAACCCTATGGAGATGTTCTACTCTGTCCTACTATAGGCTTGGTATGAGTTGGAATCAACAATGGGTTTGGTCTAGTTTGTTTTGGGTAGGAAAAGATCAATTTCTAATCTCTGTAGTCCCTGAAGATTTGCAACCTCTCCATTTTTTAGATAGCACTGTATGTAAACCAAAATGAAATCCAAGGCCATTAAGTTGATTCCAACTCACAGCCACATCCATTGGGTTTCCTAGGTTGTAAATCTTTACAGAAGTAGTTTGCCCCATCTTCCTCCCGCAAAGCAGCTAGTAAGTTTGAACTGCTGACCTGATGATTAACAACTAAATGCTTTACCCAAGATGCCACCAGAGCTTCTTACATATGTATGTATGTATGTGTGTAAGGAGCTATGGTATTGAGTGCCTAAGGCATTTGACTGCTAACCAGAAGTTTGGCAATTCAAACACGCCAACCACTCCATGGAAGGAAGACTGGGAAATCTACCTCAGTAAAGATTTACTGCCTGGGAAACACAAAGAGCATTTCTATGAGTCAGAATCAATGCAATGGCAGTGAGTTTGGTCTGGAGTTTGGTTATGTATGTATGTAGCTCTAGTGGCACAGTGGTCAAAACCATTTGGCTGCCAACCAAAAGGTGGGTGGTACAAACCCACCAGCCACTTGCTGGGAGAAAAATAAACTAGTCTACTTCCATAAAGATTTATAACCTTGAAAACTCTATGGGGCAGTTCAACTCTACCCAGGATTGCTATGAGTCAAAATTGACTCAATTGTAGTGGGGTTTTGGCACTACATATCCTCAATATACATATTCTCATGTCTTATTAACAATTTCCCTCTCTGGCCTCTGTAATTATAGCTAAAAACAACCATTTTGCTGACTTCCTGGGGCCTCTTCTATGGAATGTTGATCATGATATGTATGTGGCATTTGCACATATGAACAGCAAACTGGGTTTCAGAGTGAGTGACAGATGTGCAGGAAAGATGGATATGCTTGTTACATGAATAGTAATCTATCATTATCCCATTTGTGAGCCAAGGATTACAAAACATTTGCAAAGTTTTTTATAACAATAACCTTGGAATCACTGAAATAATAGTAATTAAATTCTTAAAAATAAAGAGTTCAAAAAGAAATGCTATAGTGTGTGACCACAACTCAAAAGTATCAATTCTTCTTCGGTCTTCCTTATTCATTGTCCAGCTCTCACATGCATATGAGGCAACTGAAAATATCATGGCTTGTATCAGGTGCACTTTAGTCCTCAAGGGGACATCTTTGCTCCTCAGCACTTGAAAGAGGTCCTTTGCAGCCAACTTGCCCAGTGCTACACGTCATCTGATGTCCTGACTGCCGTTTCCATTGGTGTTGATTGTAGAACTAAGCAATGTGAAGTCCTCAACAACTTCAATCTTTTCTCCATTTCTCATGATGCTGCTTACAGGTCCAGTTGTGAGGATTTTTGTTTTCCTTATATTGTGATGTAATCCATACTGCAGACTGTATTCTTCAATCTTCATCAGTAAGTGCTTCAAGTCATCCTCACTTTCAGCAAGCAAAGTTGTGTCATCAGCATATCATAGGTTGTTAATGATTCTTCCTCCAATCTTATGCCACATTCTTCTTCACATAATCCAGCTTCTCAGATTATTTGCTCACCATACAGATTGAATAACTATGGTGAAAGGATACAACCTTGACACAATCCCTTCTTGATTTTAAACTATGCAGTGTCTCCTCTTTCTGTTCAAATGACAGCCTCCTGGTCTATGTACAGGTTCCTCATGAGTACAATTAAGTGTTCTGGAATTCCCATTCTTCTCAATGTTTCCACAATTTGTTATGATCCACACAAGCAAATGCTTTTGCACAGTCAATAAAACACAAGTAAACATCTTTCTGGTATTCTTTGCTTTGAGCCAAGATCTATCTGACATCAGCAGTGCTATAACCTTTGTTCCATGTCCTCTTCTGAATCCAGCTTGCACCTCTGAAAGTTCTCTGTTGATACAACCATTTTTGAATTATTTTCAGTAAGATTTTATTTGTGTATGATATTAATGATATTGTTTGATAATTTCCACATTCTGTGGGATCACCTTTCTTTGGAACAGGTACAAATATGAGTCTTTTCCAATTAGTTGGCCAGGTAGCTGTCTTCCAAATCTCTTGGCATGACCAAGTGAGTGCCTCCAGTGGGACATCCATTTGTTGAAACATCTCAATGGGTATCCCATCAATTCCGGGAGCCTTGTTCTTCACTAATTCCTTCAGTGCAGCTTTGACTTCTCCTTCAATTCCTTTGGTTCTTGATCATATGCCACCTCCTGAAATGGATGAAGATCTACCAATTCTTTTTGGTACATTGGCTCCATGTATTCCTTGCATCTTCTTTTTATGCTTCCTGCATCATTCAATATTTTGCCCATAGAATCTTTCAGTATTGCAACTCAAGGCTTAAATTTTTTCCTCAGTTCTTTAAGCTTGAGAAATGCCAAGCATGTTCTTCCCTTTTGGTTTTCTAACTCCAGATCTTTGCACATTTCATTATAATAATTGGCTTTGTCTGCTCAAGCTGCTCTTTGAAATCTTCTGTTCAGCTCTTCTATCTTATCAGTTTTTCCATTTGCTTTAGCTACTCTCTGCTCAAGGGCAAGTTTCAGAGTCTCTTCTGTCATCCATTTTAGTCTTTTCTTTCTTTCTCTTATTTTTAATAACCTCTTACTTTCTTCATCGATGATGTTCTTGATGTCATCCCACAGTTCTTCTGGTTTTCGGTCACTGATGTTCAATACATCAAATTTATTATTTAGATGGTCTCTAAATTCAAGAGGGATATATTCAAGGTTGTATTTTGGCTCTCATAGACTTTTTTCAATTATCTTCAACTTCAAGTTGAACTTGCATATGAGCAGTTGATGATCTGTTCCACAATCAGCCCCTGGCTGAAGATATTGAGCTTTTCCATCACCTCTTGCCACAGATGTAGTCAACCTGATTCCTGTGTACTCTGTCTGGAGAAGTCTATATGCATAGCTTCTGTTTGTGTGTTGAAAAAAAGGGTATTTGCAATGAATAAGTCATTAGCCTTGCAAAATTCTATCATGCAATCTCCAGCATTATTTCTGTCACTGAAACCAAATTTTCCAACTACCAGTGATTCTTCTTTGTTTCCAACTTTTGCATTCCAGTCATCAGTGATAATTAGCACATCTTGATTGCACATTCGGTCAATTTCAGACTGCAGAGTTCATAAAAATCTTCAATTTCCTCATCTTTGGCTTTGGTGGTTACTGCATAAATTTTAATAATAGTACTATTAACTGGTCTTCCTTGTAGGTGTAGGGATATTATCCTATCACTGACAGCATTGTACTTCAGGACAGATCTTGAAACATCTTTGTGATGACGGAAGACACACCATTCCTCTTCCAATTGTCATTCCCGGCATAGTAGATCATATGGTTGTCTGCTTCAAAATGACCAAAACTGGTCTATTTCAGCTCACTAATGACTAGGATATCAATTTTTATGTGTTCCATTTCATTTTTTACAACTTCCAATTTTCTATATTCATACTTTATGCAGTCCATGTTTCAATTATTAATGAATGTTTGCAGCTATTTCTCCCCAATTTTAGTCATGCCACATCAGCAAATGGTGGTCTCAAAAGCTTTACTTTATCCATATCAGTAAGTTTGGTTCTACTCTGATGATGCAACTCTTTCCCAGTCATATTTTGAGAGCCTTCCAACATAAGGGGCTCATGCTTCTGCACTGTATCGGACAATGTTTTTAGGCTATTCATAAAGTTGCCCAGTAATGTATCATACAGTGTTTCTCTGCTATTCATAAGGTTTTCCCTGGCCAATTCTTTGAGAAGTAGATGGCCTCCTTCTTTCTTCCTAGTCTGTTTCAGTCTGTAAGCTGCTTTGAAACTTGTGCACCATGTGCAACCCTGCTGGTGTTTGAAAAACCAATGGCACAGCTGCAAGCCTCACAGCAATACGCAAGATACCACAGTACGACAAACTGACAGACAAGTTTGTCTCCCTTAGCTGTTCAAAGTCTCTCTGCCCTCCCCCTACCTGGATCCTGTAACTTGGTCCATCATCCCCCAGCTTTTCTTTCCCCCACTTCCTGCCTCTTGGGGGTTGGGCCTATGTCCCTCCCTTTACCTAGATCCCTGCACTTGGTCTGTCATCTATGGTGCTGGCAAAGAATGCTGAAAGTATCATGGACTGCTAAGAGAACTAACAAATCTGTCCTGGAGGAAGTACAGCCTACATGCTCCTTGGAAGCAAGAATGGCCAGACTTCATCTTACCTACTTTGGTGACGTTATCAGAAAGGACCATTCCCTGGAGAATGATGTCATGCTTGGTAAGGTGGAGGGTCAATGAAAAAGGGGAAGGCCCTCAACAAGATGGATTGACACAGTGGCTGCAGTGATGGGCTCAAATATAGCAAGGATTGCAGAGCTGGTGCGGGACCAGGTGGTGTTTTGTTCTGCTGTGCATAGGGTCACTATGAGTTGGAGATGACTTGATGGGACCTAACAACAACAACAACATAGTGTGTGAACCTCCCTTACTAGCATAGTGCTGGTTTTGTTGATACAGTACTCAAACACCAGAGTTTAAAAATAAAAAAGGGCTCCATCTGCATGATTTGCTGGTCCTCAAACCATATTTTTCTTAAGGTTAAAGAAATTTTTATGTTTCTATTTCTTGTTTGTGTGCTATCAACCTATCCTCAGTCATCCCCAATTCTCTATCTACTTATGACTTACATTGCTATCTTTGTTTTTTGAACTGCCACCCAATGAAAATCTTAAGAATATTGTTTTTCTTGTGTGCCGTCAAGTCAATTTTGACTCACAACAACTATTATGACAGAGCAGAACTTCCCCATAAGGTTTCCAAGTCTGTAATCTTTACAGGAGCAGATTGCCAGGGCTTTTCTCCCACAGAGCTGCTGGTGGGTACAAACCACTGATCTTTTGATTAGCAGCCAAGCATTTAACCATTGCTCCTGAATCTTAAGCTCCTTAATCTTAAGAATAGCTACCATTTACTGAGTGCTTGCTTTGTGCCATATTCTGGACTGAGAGTTTTAAATGTATTACTTATTTGACTCCTCCTAACAACCCTATGGGAGCTCTGATGGTGTAGTGCCTAAGGCATTTGACTGCTAACCAGAAGGCTGGAGATTCAAACCCACAAGCCTCTCCTTGGAAGGAAGGTTGGGCAATCTACTTCCATAGTGATATTACCTAGGAAACCCAAGGAGGGGTTGCTATGAGTCGGATCCAACTCCATGGCAGTGTGTTGCATTTTTGTGCAAACAATCCTATAAGTAAGTGTTATTATTCCCCATTTTAGTAGTCAGGAAATGAGACTAACAAAGTCAGTTTTCCTCGGATCACACAATTAGCAAATGGCAGGATAGGAGTTAAACTCTAATCTAACTCCACAACCTATGCCCTTAACCGTGTGCTATAAAACAGCTATTCAAAAAAAAAAAAAAAAAACCATAAACTCACTTCTGTCAAGTTGGATCTGACTCATAGCAACCCCTCCTTGGGTTTCCAAGGCAGTATCTCTACAGAAGTAGATTGCCCAATCTTCCTTCCGAAGAGTGGTTGGTGGGTTTGAACCACTAGCCTCCTGGTTGGCAGTCAAATGCCTTAGGCACTATGCCACCAGAGCTCCTAAAGATTCCCACTTCTCAGATGAGAAAACTGAGTGTTAAAGAAAGTAAGTAATTTCCTCTAAGTCACAGAACTAGTCAGTGGTGGATGACATGTTGCATTGGGAAAATCTGCTGCAAAAGACCTCTTTCAAGTGGTAAAGAGCAAAGATGTCTCCTTGAGGACTAAGATGCACCTAACCCAAGCCGTGGTATTTTCAATCACCTCATATGCATATGAGAACTGCACAATTAATAAGGAACACCAAAGAATAGTTGATGCTTTTGAGCTGTGGTGTTGTTGAAGAATACTGAAATTACCATGGACTGCTAAAAGAACTAACAAATCTATCCTGGAAGAAGTGCAGCCAGAATGCTCCTTGGAAGCAAGACTGGCCAGACTTCGTCTCACCTACTTTGGTCATGTCAGAAGGGACTGTTCTCTGGAGAAGGATGTCATGCTTGGTAAAGTGGAGGTTCAACAGAAAAGGGGAAGGCCTTCAGCAAGATGGATTGATACAGTGGTTGCAATGATAGGCTCAGGCAAGGAACATTAGGCTGGTGCAGGACTGGGCATTTTTTCATTCTGTTGCCAATAAGGTTGTTATGAGTCAGAGATGGCTCGACAGCAGCTAACAAAAACAACCACCACCACCACCTAAGCTGGAAGCACCTTCCACAAATTTTATACAGACATTTATGTAAAACACTGCATGGCAATGAAAGCATTGATTTGGGAGCTAGTGGCCTGGGTTCAAGTCATAGCTCTACCATTGAAAGTTTTTTTCACTTTTCAGTATCTCAGTTCCCTTAATTGTAATATGGGCATAGTCATGCCAACATCATAAACTTTGAGTAAGTAAAACAATGTCTGTGAAAACATCTTCATGATGTTTGGCAAATGATAGACATTTACGTCCTCTCACCATGCATAGGTTCTTTTAATGTAAGGAGGTAGAAATTCTATCTACTTTCAGTATAAATCATGAAAAATTGTTTAGCGCCCTCCCATACAGTTTATGTAAAGACTTCGAGTTCTCTTCAAAATCCACACAAAATTATTTTTAATATTTTCATGATATCAAATCTTTAATATTTCATCATGGGCTTCATTTTGAGAAATATCAGAAACAAATCTTGTGAATAAGCTTGATTTGTTTGTTTAAGAATATAAAAGAATCAAAAGGAGGAAGGAGAGAAGGATGGGAGGAAGGAAGGGAGGGAGAGAGGAAAGGAGGGAGGGGACAGATGGATGGACAGAAAAGGCCCTGAGGTACTGACATTCTTGGGTGACGTATAAACTGACAAAATGTTAGTCTAAAAAGGAATTTGTAAAAAATCTTCAGCAATAGCAGCCATCTGCAATAAGAACCTAGTTCAAAGAGGACAACACTTATAGGATATGAATGCCATTTTACACTTGACTTAAAAAGGAGGAAGGGCACACAGCCACACTTTGTGTCCTCTGAAAACAGGGAGAGAGAGGGTATCAGATGACATAAAATCTCCCACTCTCCCTCTCTTAGAGGTTCCATTGGATTGTGGAGCCACCAGGTTAGCGTCATCCTTATTACCTCTATCTGTACCTCTACAAGGGTGGAAATTATTGTATCATATTTATCCCTATTGCTTCCTCAGGTTTTCCAAGATATTCGGAGTCACACAACCATATGCGCAAGCAGTTAATGCATTCCGACTACTAACCAAAAGGTTAGAGGTTTATGTCCACCCAGAGGCACCTCAGAAGAAAGGCTTGGGAATCTACTTCCAAAAACTGAGCCACAGAAAACCCTGTGCAGCACAGTTCTACTCTGACACACACAGAGTTGCCATGAGTCAGAATCGATTCAGTACAGTTTTTATTTATTTTGCTTTACAAGGTTTATGGACTTTAGTATGTTAGTATTAACTGATGTTAATAATACTTTATTATTAACTGAATTGCATAGTTTACATTAAGGCTACTCTTTTTAACTTCCATTTTTCAGACTTGTGTTTCTGGGCTACTTCTAAAAAAAGAAATATTGGTTCATCCACCACTTGTCTGAGTTTGTCATACTATGGTGGCTTGCATGTTGCTGTGAAGCCAGAGGTTATGCCACCTGTATTTCAAATATCAGCAGGGTGACTTATAGTGGACAGGTTTCAGCAGAGCTTCCAGATTAAGACAAACTCGGAAGAAGGAAGGGGCCATCCATTCTCAAAGTATTGGATAGTGAAAACTGTATGAATAGAAGTGAAACACTGTCTGATTTATTACTGGAAAACTTTATGTATAGCCCTGAAACACTGTCTTTTAATAGTGTCAGAAGATGAGCCCCTCAGATTGGAAGGCACTCAAAATATGATTGGCAAGGAGCTGCCTCTTCAAAGTAGAGTGGACTTTAATGATGAGGATGGACTAAAGTTTTCAGGACCTCCATTTGCTGATACTGCTATTGTTAGGTGCTATCAAGTTGGCTCCGACTCATAGGGATCCTATGTAGAACAGAAAAAAACACTGAGGGCATTCCCCTTTTTCATTGACCCTCCATTTTACCAACCATGATATCCTTCTCCAGGGAATGGCCCCTTCTGACAACAAAACCAAAGTAGGTAAGACAAAGTCTGGCCATTCTCACTTGCAAGGATTATTCTGGCTGCACTTCTTCCAGGACAGATTTGTTTGTTCTTCTGTCACTCCATGGTAATTTCAGTATTCTTTACAAACACCACAACTCAAAAGCATCAACTCTTCTTTGGTTTTCCTTATTAATTGTTCAGCTTTCACAGACAAGTGGTGCATTTGCTGATGGGCCGTGACTTAAAATGGGAAGAAACAACTGTAAACATCCATTAATAATTGGAACATGGAATGTGTGAAGTATGAATATAGCAAAATTGGAAGTTGTCAAAAATGAAATAGAATGCACAGAAATCAATATCACAGGCACTAGTGAGCTGAAATGGATTGTTTTTGGCCATCTTGAATCAGACAACCATGATCTACTGTGCTAGGAATGACAAGTTGAAGAGGAATGATGTGGCATTCATCATCACAAAAAAAAAAAAAAATACTTCAAAATCTATCCAGAAGTACAATGCTGTCAGTGTTGGATAATATCTATATGCCTACAAGGAACCAATGAATACTACTATTATTCAAATTTACACACCAACCACCAAAGCCAAAGATGAGGAAATTGAAGATTTTTACAAACTTCTGCACTCTGAAATTGACCAAACATGCAATCAAGATGTGTTGATTATTACTGGTGATTGGGATGTGAAAGGTAGAAACAAAGAAGAATCACCAGTAGTTGGCAAATATGGCCTTAGTGATAGAGATGATGCCAGAGAGCGCATGATAGGATTTTGTAAGACCTACAATGTATTCCTTGCAAATACCCTTTTTCAGCAACAAAATGGAGGTTATATATGTGGCCCTCATCAGATGGAATGCACAGGAATCAGATATACTGTGGAAAGAGGCACTATCTTCAGACAAAAGAGGCCAGGAACTGACTGTGGAACAGACCATCAATTGTTCATAAGCAAGTTGAAGTTGAAGTTGAAGACAATTAAAACAAGTCCATGGAAACCAAACCATGACCTTGATTATATCCCTCCTAAATTTAGAAACCATCTAAAGAATAGATATGACATGTTGAACACCAATGACCAAAAACAAGACAAATTGTGAGATGATATTGAGATCATCATATGTTAAGAAAGCAAAAGATCATTAAAAATACAGGAAAGGAAGGAAAAAAATGGATATCAGAAGAGACTCTGAAACTTGCTCTTAAATGGAGAGTAACTCAAGCAAATAGAAGTAATGACAAGATAAAAGAGCTGAACAGAAGATTTCAAAGAGCAGCTTGAGAAGACAAAGTCAATTATTATAATGAAATGTGCAAATATCTGGAGTTGAAAAACCAAAAGGCATTTCTCAAGCTGAAAGAACTTAAGAAAAAATTCAAGCCTCGAGTTTCAATATTGAAAGATTCTATGGGATATTGAATGATGCAGGAAGTATCAAAAGAAGATGGAAGGAATACACAGAGTCACTGTACCAATAAGAACTTGTCGATCTTCATCCATTTCAGGAGATGGCATATGTTCAAGAACCACTGGTATTGAGGGAAGAAGTCGGAGTTGCACTGAAGGAATTGGCAAAGAACAAGGCTCCAGGAATTAACAGAATACCCACTGAGGTGTTTCAAGAAATGGATGCCACACTGAGAGCACTTTACCATCTATGCCAAGAAATTTGGAAGACAGCTACCTGGCCAACTAACCGGAAGAGATCCATATTTGTACCCATTCTAAAGAAAAGTGATCCCATGGAATGTGGAAATTATCAAACAATATCATATGCAAGTAAAATTTTGCTGAAGATAATTCAAAAACAGTTGCATCAGTACATTGATAAGGAACTTTTAGAAATGCAAGCTGGATTCAGAAGAGGACATGGTACAAGGGATATTATTGCTGTTATCAGGTGATCTTGGTTGAAAACAAATACAAGAAAGATGTTTACTTGTGTTTTATTGACTACGCAAAAGCATTCAACTGTATGGATCATAACAAATCATGGATAATACTGAGAAGAATGCGAATTCCAGAGCACTTAATTGTGCTCATGAGGAACCTGTACGTAGACCAGGAGGCTGTCGTTCAAATAGAACAAGGAGATACTGCATAGTTTAAAATAAGGAAGTGAGTGTGTCAGTGTTGTATCCTTTCACCATACTTATTCAATGTGTATACTGAGCAAATAATCTGAGAAACTAGACTATCTGAAGAATACAGCATCAGGATTGGAGGAAGACTCATTAACAAACTGTGATAAGAAGATGATACAACTTTGCTTGCTGAAGTGAAGATGACTTGAGGCACTTACTAATGAAGATTGAAGACTGCAGTCTGCAGTATAGATTACATCTCAACATAAAGAAAACAAAATTCCTCACAACTGGACCAATAAGCAGCATCACAATAAAGGGAGAAAAGACTGAAACTGTCGAAGATTTCATATTACTTGGTTCCACAACAAACACCAATGGAAGCAGCAGTCAAGACATCAGACAACATATTGCACTGGGCAAATCAGCTCCAAAAGACCTCTTTAAAGTACTGAGGAGCAAAGATGTCTCTTTGAAGGCTAAGGTGTGCTTAATCTAAGGCATGGTGTTTTTAATCACCTCATATGCATGTGAAAGCTGGGCAATGAATAAGGGAGACTGAAAAGTTGATGCTTTTGAGTTGTGATGTTGGCGAACACACTGAAAATCCCATGGACTGCCAGAAGAACTGACAAATCTGTCCTGGAAGAAGTCTAGCCAGAATGCTCCTTGGAAGCAAGAATGGCCAGACATCATCTCACCTACTTTGGTCATTGAATTAGGCTGGGTTCCTCTTTACAAATGGAGGCAGAGTCACCAGTGTCATTATGATTAATGTACAACAGAATGAAACACTGTCTGGTCTTGTGCCAGCCTCACAATCCTTGCTATACTTGAGCCCACCATTGCAGCCACTGTGTCAATCCATCTCCTTGAAGGCGTTCTCCTTTTTCAATGACCCTGCACTTTACCAAGCATGATCTCCTTCTCCACGGAATAGTTCCTTCTGACAACATGACTGTGATAGTTGGAGTTATGTGTCAACTTGGCTGGACTACAATTCTGAGTGGTTTAAGCAGTTGTGATGTGGGTTATTCCCATGATGAGATCCAAAACAGAATCGGATCTGTATTGGAGAACCAAAACAGAATTGGTGAGAACCAATTTACAAAGCCCATCCTTATGATTTTGTCTATCTAGAACCACTCTCAGTACCAAATGTGTTAGGCTGGATTGTCTAGAGAAGCAAAACCAGTAAAGCTTATCTAGAAAGAGAGAAAGAAAAAAAAAATTATCTTAGGAAAATGGCTCACACCCTTATAGAACCTGGCAAGTCCCAAGTTCTTGGATCAAGAACTGGAGTGTTTTCCCGACTCATGCACTGCACAGGCTTATAAGCTCAAGGTTGGCAGGCAGTATACTGGCTGTTACTCCAACAAATGACAAATCCAAGATCTCTAGGCTGAATGGTGGATTACTCGCTCATGTACAGTTGTAGGCAGCACAACAGAATCTCGATCCACAGAAGAGTGTCTCTTTTTCCCAGGATCTCCATAAATACATTGGAAGTAGGCCACACCCCTAGGGAAACTCCCTTTCAACGGATTGGCTGCTCAAAACATCCACATCCAATCTCATCATGGGAATAACCCACATCACAACTGCTTAAACCACTCAGAATTGTAGTCCAGCCAAGTTGACACATAACTCCAACTATCACAGTCATGTTGTCAGAAGGAACTATTCCGCGGAGAAGGAGATCACGCTTGGTAAAGTGCAGGGTCATCGAAAAAGGAGAATGCCTTCAAGGAGATGGATTGACACAGTGGCTGCAATGGTGGGCTCAAGTACAGCAAAGATTGTGAGGCTGGCACAAGAGCAGATAGTGTTTCATTCTGTTGTACATAGGGTCGCTAGAGTCAGAGCTGACTAAATGGCACCTAAGAACAAACATTGCTTCATCAATTTAACCAATGTACCACAGGAGTGTAAGATGTTGATAATAGGACACAGTGTGCAGAGGGGGAGAAAGAGTGTATGAGAATTCTCTGTACTTTCTCTGTACTTTTTCTGTAAACCTAAAACTTCTCTGAAAGTTTTCATTAGAGTATATTATTTTTTAATGGAAGTTAAAAGAAGCAGGTTCTGATATGAATTATATGTGTACTTTGGGCATTATCCTCTCTGAACCTCAGTTTCCTCATGCATTCATCTGTAAAACCAGAGGATAATTTTAAAGACAATTTTTGACTAAGACATGCTGCAGTTCTTGCCACTTTCCTTTCTTAGAGAAGCAACATGACTCACACTTTCTGTAGAAGCAGAAGCGAATGGAGCAGAAGCTAAAAAAGCTTAAGATTGAGGGCCCCTCGCCTGTATAGGCCCCTTCCTAGGTCCTGGAAGGGGATAAAGTGTTCACATGGTCATACTGTTTTGTAAAATTTACCAAAGTAAATATTTTGGATTCTTTTTTTTAAAAGAAGAGCCCCAACATTGTTTAAGACCGAAACTCCACAAAACCTGCATCTGCTCCTGAGCAGAAGCCATAATTTAAGCCCAACCCACCAATATAATTTAGAATTGTGGAAAGACGACAAAATCATCAAATGATCAAATAGGGGAAGTCGAGAAACTGGTTCGAAAAATAAATAAACAAAGATGAAGAAGCACTTTCAAGTCCTTCCACTTTTCAGCTCCCCTTTGCCATGTTTTGCCTTTTTTAGACCAGGAAGCTAAGATCTTGAACAATAAAATGGCTGTCCCAAATTCACGACCTAAAACACACTCCAGATAATCGGGTTCTGATCTTCACCCCAGCGTGGGGGTCACTGAAAACTCTTAAACCACGCGGCATCTCTTTTACTAACTAGAAATTTGCACATTGCTCATTAGCAGAGCAACCAGTGAAACTAGATATAGCCAGTTGCCGTCCCTAGAAGGACTATTTTCACATTCAACTCATGTTTTTCTGCCTCATTTAAAATCGAGTAGCTGGTGGCTGTTTTTCATGCACGGTAGCGATTATTTTTATTGTCAGTTACAGTGACCAAAATAGCAAGAACTGCTCTGGGGATAGAGAAAGGGTGGGCACTTATTTAATTGACTTCAAAGACACAGTGAGTCTTCATAAAAATCAACTTTTTAAAATATTTTTCCAGTATAGTTCCTCCCCGTTGCTTTTTAAAGCCATGAGCCCTGTGGCTGACTTTCCTAGAAGACATCTTCAAACCCTGCACTTCTGGCTCGCCTTAGGGTGCAACCAGCTAGCTCCTGCCAAAGCCCTGGAGGCCGGCGAGAGATTCTTGGAGTCTGCAGCAGGAAGACTGTATGGTCTGAAGGGACCACTCCATCCCGGGAGAACAGATGTGGGGCACTCTATTTCCAGAGGGAGAGCCCAGAGGATGCTGTCAGTCCCCTCTGTGATTACTAAACACCTATTGCAATGCCAGCTGTGGGGGAGCCAGGAGAAACATCCTTGGGGGGTAAACCATACACACATATATTTATTCAACTTGTTGGGAATGTGAGCTGCTATGTGATATTTCACAAACCACTTAGGCAATGGTCAGCCTACTTCCCGAAACTTATAGGGCTGGTGGTGGGGTAGGAGGAGTCTGTCAAGACAATCCTTCTAAACCAACAACAATTATACAAGTATTAAATTGAATATTCCTTTGTCCCTGCAAATTGTTTCTTTCCTCTATCTTGTCCCCTCCTATGCCTTTGGTCCCTTGCTCTGCCTCTACCCATATCCAATACTGACCTTTAGAGATATGAAATTGCTAAACTCTCATTCAGTATTCCTTCAAATGAATATTTATCAAGTGTCCACCTTGTAACAAAGGGTCCCTGAGTGGTACAAACAGTTAATGTGCTCAACTGCTAATGGAAAAAAGATTGGAGGTTCAAGCCAACCTAGAGATAACTCAGAAGAAAGGTCTGATGATCTACTTCCAAAAAAATCAGCCACTGCAAACCTTATGAAGTACAGTTCTATAGACACATGTGGGTCACCATAAGTCAGAGTGATTACCTTGTGCCAGACATTGTGTTTTCCTCTGGGAGAAAAATGAGTATACAGCCCCCTCGAGTATATAGCCTTGTGGGCGCAAAGGAGGAGTAAAACAGGACATAATGCACTGTGATGAGTGTTGTGATAGAGAGGTGCTCAGTGGTGGCACATCTATACCTGACTCAGGAGGGCATCTGGGAAGGTGCTTTAGCGTCTGCCTGAGAGGAATATGCAGTGAAGTCCCACCCCAGATTTGACCTAAGGAACACTGCTGACATCTGCATTTTCCATTTGAAAAAACTGTTCTGCTGCTTCTATCACAAATAATATCTGGTATATTCATATTCTACGATCATTATCATAAATTACCACAAACCGACCAGTTCAACACAACACTCATTTATTAACTCATAGTTCCGTAAGTCAAAAATTCAGATGATTCAGCTAGGTACTTTGTGTAGGATTTCCCAAGCCAAAATCAAGGTGTCAGCTAGCCTGGGCTCCTACTTGAAAGCTTGAGGGGAGAACTTACTTCTAAGCTCACTCGGGTTGTTGGCAGCATTCATTTCCCGCTCACGGTTTCCAACTGGCCCCCTCCATCTCCAAGCCAGCAATGGGGGCTTGAGTCCTTCTCATGCTTCAAATCTCTCTAACTTCCCATTCTTCCTTTTTCTGCTGCTTTTAAGGCTTCTTGTGATTATATTGGAAGCTCTGGCAGCATAGTGCCTAAGGCATTTGACTGCTATGCTAACCAGAAGGCTGGTGGTTCAAACCCACCAGCCACTACTCGGAAGGGAGATTGGGCAATCTACTTCTGTAGAGATACTGCCTTGGAAACCCAAGGAGGGCTAGCTATGAATTGGAAACGACTCCACGGCAGTGAGTTTGGTATGTTTTTCGTGATTATATTGGGTTCACCTGGATAATGTATGATACTCTCCCTACATTAAGGTCAGTTAGTTAGTAACCTTAATAATAGCTGTAAAGTCCATTTTGGCAATGGCTTCAAACTGGTTCATTCCGTTTTGATTCCCTTCTGAGATTTACATTTCTACCCCAGATATATTGAATCAGAATCTACATTTTAACAAGATCCATTGGCCTGGTGTTAATCTTGTTAAAATGTAGATTCTGATTCAGTATACCTGGGGTGGAAATGTAAACCTCAGAAGGGAGTCAAACTGGAATGAATTAGTTAGAAGTCCTGCTGTTGCTACATAATGTAACCACAGTAGTAACACCAGGGGTGTAGATCATGAGAGCCAAAATTCTGCCTACTTCAGTCTACATTGTGGTCATCATGATTCATGTCCATCCCCTGTGCCAAACACATTCACCACTTTTCAGGGTCTCCAAAAGTTTTATTCTATTATAGTATCAAAATCCCACATAAATCTCATCAGTTCAAAAAGCTCAAATTTTATCATCTAAATCAGGTGCATGTGAGTCTCTGAATATAATCTGTTAAGTACAGTTTCTAGAACATAATTATTCTTCATCTGGACTCACAAAACTAAAATGACCAGTTATCTGCTCCCAACATACAATGGTCACGTAGGCATAGGCTATAGACATTCCTATTCCAAAAATGGAGGGAATGGAAAATAAAAAGGAGTTGCTGGTTGCCTTAGTTTTCTAGGGCTGTTGTAATGCCATACTGTAAATTGGGTGTCTTATCAGAATGAAAGAAGATGAGGCAATCTACTTCTGTAAAGATTTACAGCCTCGGAAACCCAATGGCAGTCGCTATGAGTCAGAACTGACTTGATGGCAGTGGGTTGGGTTTGGTTTTGGTATCAGAAGGGAAATCTATTGTTTCATAGTTCTGGGCCTAAAAATCCAAATCAGGTTATCAGCAGTGTTGCATCCTTCTAAAGGCTGGGAGGGAGAAATTGTTCCATGCCTCTCTCCTAGGTTCTGGTAGCTTTGAGAAAAGTTGCCTTGTAGCTGCAGTCATATAGCATCCTTACTCTGTCTCTCTCTGTCTCTGTATCCTCTCTTTTATAACAACACTAATCATATAGGATCAGGATTCTTCCTATTCCAATACAACTTCATGATTATCTAACTGGCAACATCTTCAACAACAACATCTTCAAAGATCCTGTTCCAAACAGCATCATGTTCACAGGTACCAGAGGTTAGGTCTTAAACATATCTTTTTGGGGGGACACAATTCAATCCAAATCACAAGTGCAAAGCAGTTTTGAAATCATCTGGAGAAGCTCCATTAGATTTTCCTGCCTGGAAATAGTCCTCCAGGGCTGTGATACTTAGTTTTATGTGTCATCTTAATTAAACCATGTTGTTAGGAACCAACAAGTTGGTTCTGACCTGAAGCAACCTTGAAGGGCAGAGTAGAACTGTCCCATAGGTTCCCTAAACTGTAATCTTTACAGAAGCAGACTGCCAAATTTTTCTCCCATAGAGCAGCTGGTAGGTTCAAACCGCTGACCTTTCAATTAGCAGCCAGGGCTCTTGGTTGGAGACTCTTGGTAGTACTCAACTATTCAGTCAAACATTTATCTAGGTGTTGTTATGAAGGTGTCTACGATTAGTTGAATTTAAGTAAAGGATATTATGAGAGTAGGCCTTATCTAATCTGTTGGAAGGCCTTAAGAGCAAAACTAGAGATTCCTTGAGGAAGAAGAAATTCTGTCTCAGGGCAGCAGCATCAACACCGCTCAAGAATTTCTATGGATTTCAAACTTGCGAGCTCCACAATCACGTAAGCCAGTTCTTTGAAATGAATTTCTTGAAATATATATATTTCCTGGTTCTGTTTTGAAAACCCTGACTGATACAGTGCCTCTTAGTTCTGCCCTCTGAATCATCAAGTAAACTTAAATAGCACTATGTTCCCAGCATTGTTCTAAGGCATTTACATATATTGACTCTTTTAATCTTGCTAACATCCGTATGAAGGAGCTCCAGTAGCCTAGTGCCTAAGGCACTTGACTGCTAACCAGAAGGTTGGCAGTTCAAACCCACCAGTCACTCCTCGGAAGGAAGGTTGGGCAATCTACTTCCTTAGTTATACTGCCTCAGAAACCCAAGGAGGGGTCATCATGAGTCGGGTCCGACTCAACAGCACATAACAACAACAACCTCCCTATGAAGTACGTTGTTATTATTTATCCCAATTTTACAGATGAAGGTGATGGATACACAGCTTGTCCAAGGTCATGTACAGTCAGTAGAAGATCTGTACTCAAACTTCAGCATTCTAGCTCCAGGCACTGTGCTCCTCCATACAATACCACACTGCTTCAAAAAATCAGTAACTATTTTAACCCACCAAGTTCTGCTATGGAGCTCTGGTGGCATAGTGCCTAAGGCACTTGACTGCTAACCAGAAGGCTGGCAGTCCAAACCTACCAGCCACTCCTTGGAAAGAAGGTTGGGCAATCTATTTCCATAGTGATACAGCCTCAGAAACCCAAGGAGGGGTCACTATGAGTTGGGTCCAACTCAACAGTACATAACAACAACAAACAAGTTCTACTAAGGAAGTAAGGGATCTGCAAATTACTCCAAGCTTCCCCTACTACACCAGACTGTTTCCTTTGACGTATTTATGTGTTTATACATTGCTATGCAGTCTTAGCTTCAGTTGAGGGTGGAAATATTGCCAAAGACTGCAGGTCCTGTTCAGCATGACTCTGTTAAGGCAATAAACAGGAGACCGAGTTGGGGAGAGAAAGGTTGCTTTATTTCATTGTACAAGGAAAGGAACAGTTAGGGTTGAGTGCCTCCCAGACTGCAGGCAGCTTGTGAGGCAAATTTTTATAAGGGAATAAATATGGCGACTGTGCATGCAGGCACAGATCATATATGATGACTAGGCATTTTTTAAGATCACAGTTCAATTCTCCTTAAAAGAGAAGTCTTTTTTTTTTTTTTTCTTTCTCTGCACACCTGGCATCTCTGTGGTGGTACATGGGAGTAAGAGTGAAAACAGATTATGTCTTAGACACTTATATGTAGCACTTTACTCTGGAAATACTACATAACTCATATATGAGTCCTCTTCCCACCTCAAATTAATTGTGTCACTTCCTTTTAAGAAAAGAAAATCATAATTTCATGTACATAAAGACAATATAATTCAAGTCAACCTTTAGTCTTTGCCCCTCACAGAGGGACATGTTTTTATTTCTCCATGGAGAGTTGGGATAGCATTGTAATTGGGAATGCTTGCTCAGCAGTTGGAGTTTGAATTCTTCAGAGCTGTTTCATTCCGAATTACTTACTTAACCTCTCTGAGACTCATCTGTAAAATGGGGAATATAACAGTTCCAACTTCATAGAGACTTTGTGATAATTTTACAAATAAATGTCTATATGGCAAAACACTGCATAATATGGATGAACTTGGAGAACATTATGCTGAGTGAAATAAATCAGTCACAGTAGGACAAATATTGTATTCGTTCATTATTGTAAAAAGTCAAGGAAAGGTTTATATATGGAAAGAAACTTTCTTTGTTGGTTACTATGGGTGGGAGGGGAGGGGAGGGAACAATGCAAATACAAACAAACAAACAAAAGTCTATGTGGCTAGGACCCAGCAAGCTCTCAGGAAATCTTGCTGTGGTTGTGTGCCTTCAAATCGATTCGGACTCATAGCGATTTCATGTGACCATGTAGAGATAACATATCAGATTTTCTAGGCTGTAATCTTTTCAGACGCCAACTGCCAGTTCTTTCCCCTGCAGAGCTGCTGGGTGGATTCAAACTGCTGAACTTTCAGTTAGCAACAATGTGCTTAACCATTGTGCAACCAGGGCTCCTTCAATAAATCTTACTCTCACTTTCCCACTTAAAATAATTTTCTTTAACTTTTTATCGTGATTTAGGTGAAAGTTTACAGAGCAAATGGGTTTTCCATTCAACAATCCATACATATTTTGATTTATGACACTGATTGGAAACCTCACAATGTAACATCTCTCTTCCCGTTCCCTCCCTGTGTTTACCATTTCCATTCCTCCTTCTTTCCCATCTCTTTCTGCCTTCTGAGCTTTATCCCTGAGCAAATGCTGCCCATACCTCCCTGGCATTATTGTTCATCTTATCAGCCTATCTACTGCTTGGCTGAAAGTTCAGTCACAGGGGTGAGCTTAGTTCCATGTTCAAAAGGTGATTAAGGGCTATAGTCTTAGAGGTTCCAGAAGTCTCTACCAGACCAGTAAGACTGGTCTTTTTTATGATCTTGAGTTTTCCTCCACATTTTTCTTCCACTCTATTCAGGACCTCCTATTGTGATCCCTTTCAGAGCAATCCCCAGTGCTAGCTGGTCACCACCTACTTCATCTGGACTCAGGGTTGTGGGGCTAGGGTTTGTGTAGTTATTAGTCCTTTGGATAAATTGTTTCCATTCATCTTTGCTTTTGTTCATTCTTCTTTGCTCCAGATGGAGAGAGACCAATAGGTGCACCTTAGATGGCCACTCACAAGCTTTTAAGACCCTACTCAATACTCACCAAAGTGGGGTATAGAACATTGTCTTTGTGGACTATATCATGCTAGTTGACTTTGGTGTCCCCTAAGACGATGGTCCTGAGCCCCCAGACCCAAGTGACTCATTCCCCCAAGGTGTTGGGTTATGGCAAAGAAGTTTCCATAACTTTGCCCCCTGTATGCTCTACTATATTCATGAATGTATTTGCAGCACATATAAGTACACATGTAGAAATATCCTGTCAAACTTATGTACATTTGTGGGTAGAGTCCCTTTCGCCTTCCCACACCTGTTGAGTTTGTGTGCCTGTGTATCCACTCACAGATCATTATTGTCATTGAAAAGTTGTGTATGTAATGGTAGTTTCACCTTTGTTGCCTTTACCTCTTGGCTCCTCCCGGTGTCTTCTTTTGCCTTAATAATTTTGTGTTGACCCCCTTATTGGATGTTGCCTTTCTCTTCACCCAAGTTAATGTGCATCTACCCTCTAGTTGGTGACTTACCCACATATTCTGGTTACCTAGTGCTGCTCTGCCAAGAATATACCAGAAATGGGATGGCTTGAAGAAGTAGGAGTTTATTCTCTTAGAGTTTGGAGGCTTTAAGTCCAAGTTCAAAGTGCCAGGCTCTAGGGGCTGGGTGAAAGCCCCCCAACCTTGGGCTTCAGCTCTGCCTCCTGCTTCCAGCCCACTAAAGAAGGAGGCTTTTCTTCACTCAACTGCTGGCTGCTGAGGCTGCCAAGCTCAAGGTTGATAAGTAAAAAGGCACAGTCCTGATGTTACCAAACCACACAGCAGGCCATTAATTCAAGTGCATTGAAAGTCCCAAGGTCAGCAGAGCATGGCAGGCTGCTGAACGACTCAGCTACATGCAGGGTTCAAGCAAACCATAAGCTAGAGACCATTTCTCATGCCTTCTCCGTGTATAGGAAGCAGACCACATCCCTAAGGCAGTTACTCAGCTGCTCACAGTAGATTCCACCATGGAGTTGATTACCAGTCTCATCATGGAGAATACTAACTACATTCAGCTGCCCAGCCACTCAACCAGGCCCAGCCAAGTAGACACAAAAACTTATCTACCACACCTCCTTTCCCCTCCCACCCCTGGTACCTTTCAAAGAATCTTTCTTTCTGTAGAGTAAACCTTTTCTTGACTTCTTATGCTAGTCGTCTCATACAGTATTTTTCCTTTTGTGAATGACTAATTTCACTCAGCATAATGCCCTCAACTCATAATGTGAGGTATTTCACAGATTCATCATTATTCTTTAACATTGTATCATATTCCATTGTGTGTATGTACCATATTTTGTTTATCCATTCATCTGTTAATGGGCATTTAGATTGTTTCCATTTTTTTTCCCATATTGTCAGTAGTACTGTGATGAACATGGATGTGCATATATTGGCTGATTTTTGGAAGTATATACCTATTTGTGTCCCAGCCCTTAATTACATAGGTTGTATATTTAATAGTGGGATTGTTTGATCATGTGGTATTTCTATTTCCAACATTTTAGGGAAGTATACTATTTCCCACAGTGGTTGCAGCATTTTACAGTCCCACCAGCACATATGAGGGTTCCAATCTCTCTCCATACCCTTACCAACATTTCTTGTTTGTTGTTTCTTTTTCAGATTCACTATTAACGCTGTGGTGAGATTATATCTCATTGTTTTGTTTTTGCATCTATCTAATGGCTAATGTTGACCAAAAAAAAAAAAAGCAAGACGTCAGGAATTAACCAAATACCCACTGAGATGTTCAATAAATGGATGCAGTGTATGGGTGCAGTGCATACATCACTCACGTATGCCTAGGGATTTGGAAAACAGCTGCCTGGCCCATTGACTGGAAGAGATCCATATTTGTGCCCATTCAAAGAAAGGTGATCCAACACAATGTAAAAATTATCAAACAATATCATTAATATCACACACAAGTACAACTTTGCTGAAGATAATTCAAAAAGAGTTACAACAGTGTATTGACAGGGAACTGTCATAAATTCAAGCTGGATTCAGAAGAGTGGGATGAGGGATATTATTGCTAATGTCAGGTGGAACTTGGCTGAAAGCAAAGAATACTAGAAAAGTGTTTTATCAACTATGCAAAGGCATTTGACTATGTTGATCATAACAAACTATAGATAACATTGAGAAGAATGGGAATTCCAGAACACTTAATTGTACTCATGAGGAACCTGTACATAGTCTAGGAGGCAGTAACTCCAGTAGGACAAGGGATACTGTGTGGTAAATAACCAGGAAAGATATTCATCAAGTTTGCATCTTTTTACCACACTTATTCAGTCTGTATGCTGAGCAAATAATCTGAGAAGCTGGCTATATGAAGAAGAATGTGGCTTCAGGATTGGAGGAAGACTCATTAACAATCTGCTGTATGCAAATGACACATCTTTGCTTGCTGAAAGTGAAGATGACTTGAAGCATTTACTGATGAAGAATAAAGACTGAAAGCCTTCAGTAAGGATTACACCTTAACATAAAGAAAACAAAAATCCTCACAAATGGACCAATAAGCAACATTGTGATAAATGGAGAAAAGACTGAAATTGTCAGTGATTTCATTTATTTGGATCCACAATCAATGCCCATGGAAGCAGCAGTCAAGAAATCAAACTATGTATTGCATTGGGCAAATCTGCTGTAAAAGACCTTTTTAAAGTGTTAAAGAGCAGAGATGTCTTTAACACTAAAGATTAATATCTTGAAGACTAAGATGCACCTGACCCAAGCCATAGTATTTTCAGTAACCTCATATGCATGTGAGAGCTGGACAACAAATAAGAAAGGCCACCAAAGAATTGGTGCAGTTGAATTGTGGATTTGGTGAAGAATTTTGATGTACTATGGACTTCCAGAAGAATGAACAAATCTGTCTTGGAGGAAGTACAGCCAGAATACTCCCTACAAGTGAGAATGGTCAAACTTGATCTCTCCTACTTTGGTCATATTGTCAGAAGAGACCAGTCCGTGGAGAAACATATTATGCTAAGTAAAGCAGAAGGTCAGCAGAAAAGGGAAATTCTTCAAAGATGTGGATTGTCACAGCAGCTGTGAATATGGGCTCAAGCATGACAAGTATTGTGAGGATGGTGCAGGACCAATCAGTGTTTTGTTCTGTTGTACATAGGGTCACTATGAGTGGAAACCATCTTGACAGCATGTAAAACAACAATACCTAATGATTGCTAGCATTTCTAGCATGTGTTTGTTGGTTGTTTTAATGTCTTCCTTGGTGAGTGGCTGTTCATGTCCTCTGCCCATTTTTTAATTGTGTTGTTTGTCTGACCATTCTGGTTTCCAAGGAGCTTTCCAGCTGCACCTCCTCTAGGACAGATTTGTTAGTTCTTTTAGCAGGTCATGGTGCTTTCAGCATTTTTTGCCATCACCACATCTCAAAAGCATCAATTATTCTTTGGTCTTCTTTATTCACTGTCCAGTTCTCAAATGCATATGAAGCAATTGAAAATATCATAGCTTATGTCAGGTGCACATTAGTCCTCAAGGAGCCATCTTTGCTCCTCAGCACTTGAAAGAGGTCCCTTGTAGCCAAACTTGCCCAGTGCTATACCCCATCTGATATCCTGACTGGTGCGTCCATTGGCATCGAATGCAGAACTAAGCAATGTGAAGTCTTTGACAACTTCAATCTCTTCTCCCTTTATCATGATGCTGCTTATAGGTCCAGTTGTGAGAACTTTTGTTTTCTATCTATTGAGATGTAATCCATACTGCAGACTGTATTCTTCAATCTTCATCAGTAAGTACTTCAAGTCATCCTTACTTTCAGCAAGCAAAGTTGTGTCGTCAGTGTATCACAGGTTGTTAATGAGCCTTCCTCCAATCTTGATGCCATGTTCTTCTTCATATAGTCCAGCTTCTTGGATTATTTGCTCAGCATATAGATTTAAT
>NW_006921794.1:974492-997743 GCF_000298275.1 Orycteropus afer afer
GTTTCCGAGGCGGTATCACTACAGAAGTAGATTGCCCCATCTTCCTTCCGAGGAGTGGCTGGTGGATTTGAACCTCCAGCCTTCTGGTTAGCAGTCAAGTGCCTTAGCCACTATGCTACCAGAGCTCCCTATGTCTAGGATACTATTATCTGCAAACAGAGATAGTTTTATTTCTTTGCCAATTTAGATGCTATTTATTTCCCTTTCATGCCTTATTGCTCTGGCTAGGACTTCTAATGCAATATTGAATAGGAGTGGTGATAAAAGGTGTTCTTGTCTGGCTTCCATTGGCAAGGGGAATATTTTCAGTCTCTCTCCATTGAGAATAACATTGGTCATTGGTTTTGCATTTATATCCTCAATTACGTTGAGAAATTTCCATTCTATTCCTATTTTGCTGAGCATTTATATGAAGAATGGGTGTTGGATTTTGTCAAATGCCTTTTTCTGTGTTAACTGATATGATCGTGTGGTTCTTTTCCTCTGTTCATGTGCTGGATTACATTTATTGTTTTTCTAATGTTACCCATACTTGCATTCTTGGTATGATGCACATTTGGTAGTGATACATATTTTTTTATATTATTGGATTCTATGGCTAGGATTTTGTAGCATATTTTTGCATCTATGTTCATGAGGGATATTAGCTACATTTTCCTTTTTAGTAGCATTTTTGCTCATTTTTGGTATCAGGGTTATGCTGGCTTCATAGAATTTGGGAGTATTCCAACCTTTTTATATTCTGGAATAGTTTGAGTAGAATTAGTGTCAGTTCTTCTCTGAATATTTGGTCACATTCTCCAGTAAAACCATCTGGGCCAGAACTAATTTTGTGTTGGAAATTTTTTTTAGGACCTCTTCAATTTCTTCTTTTGTCATGTATCTGTTTAAATTTTCTACCTCAGATTGTGTTAGTTTGGTTAGGTGATGTGTTTCTAGAAATTTGTCTGTTTCCTTTAGATTTTCAAACCTGTTGGAGTACCATTCTTTATAGTATTTTGTTATTATTATTTTAATTTCAGTTGGTACTTTTGTGACATCACTTATTTCATTTCTTATTCATGTTATTTGCATCTTCTTCTTTCTTAAATTTGCCAGTGGTTTATCTATTTTATTAATCCTTTCAAAGATCTTCTACTATTCTTGATCCTTTCTATTGTTTCTCGGTTTCATTTATTTCCATGCTAATCTTTTTTATTTCCATTTTTCTGGTAACTGTAGACTATTTTTGCTGTTCTTTTTCTAATTTTTGAAGATGTTCAGTTAAGGTGTTGATTCTGATTCTTTCTACTTTTTTGATATGTGCATTTATTGTTATGTATTGTCCTCTGAACACCACTTTTGCTGTTTCCCAAAGATTTTGGTATGTTGTGTTTTCAGTATCATTTGATTTAAGGGATTTTTTATTTCTTCTATCACCCAGTAGTTTTTAAGCAGGGTGTTGTTCAGTTTCCATGTGTTTTTTTTTTTTTTTTCCTTGACCTCAGAAGATGCTTTGTATCATTTTAAAAAACTTATCGAGGCTTGCTTTGCATCCTAACATATGTTCTATCATATCATATCAACTTTCTTTGGAGACAGTTCCATGTGCTGGGAAAGAATGTATATTGTGCTGTTGTTGGATGGAGTGTTGTGTATACATCTCTGAAGTCATATTGGTTGATTGTATTATTTAAATCTTCTTTATCTTTTTTGAGTTTCTTTCTAGTTTTTCTGTCCTTCATCAAAAGTGGTGCATTAAAGTGTCCTACTATTACTATAGAATTGTCTATTTCTCTTTTCAATTCTGTTAAAGTTTGATTTATCTATTTTGGGGTTGTTTCAGTAGGTGCATAGATGTTTATTATGATTATGTCTTCTTGTTGGATTGACCCTGTAATCAGAATATAATGTCCTTCCTTGTCTCTTTTGCTGGTATTTACCTTAAATCATATTTTATTTGAAATTAGTATTGCCACTCCTGCTCTTTTTTAGTTGTCATTTGCTTGATGTATGTTTTTCTAGCCTTTGATTTTGAGCTTATTTTTGTCTTCTTGCCAAAATTGTGCCTCTTGTAGACAGCATATTGATAGATTATGTTTTCTTATCCATTCTGCTACACTTTGTCTCTTAATTGATACATTTAATCCATTTACATTCAGTGTAATTATCTATAGGTATAAATTTACTGCTGTCATTTTGAGGTGTTGGTTCTTTTTTTTTCCCCCATTATTACTATGCTGATGGTTTATTCTTTTCCATATATTTTTCCTTGTTAAGTTCATTTTGTTTACAGATTTTCTTATTTTCTTTGTTGTTGTTGTTTTAGTGTTTACTGAATCTTTATGCTTTTCTTCTTTTTTATTTTGGTGAGAAAGTTTGCTAATTTTCTTTGAGATTATCTTTAATTCATTATTAACTTCCAAAGTTTAAAATGGTCTGTTATATCTCGATATTGTCTCGACTATCTCTCCATTTGGAAGTCCTATAACTATATCACTTATTCCCCCTTTTTGCTTTGTAGTTGTCATCACTTATGAATTGATGCCTCTGGCTCCCTAATTTTAGTCTTGAATTATTCTGTGTTGAGAACATTCTGATGAGCAGGACTTTCTCCAGAGCTCCCACAGGGTGGCTGAAGTATAACAACTGGTCAGTATCCCAATTTAATTGTTTCCTTAGGCCAATTTAACTTCCTCCCTGTTCCCTTCATGGGTGTTTATCTCTAGTAAACATCTTGCTCCCCAAATCTCTGTTTGCATCCAATTCCAGAGAACCCAACATTTAAACAGAAAGGCATTGTATTATTTGTGATGATATTTCCAGATTTCTCCTAAATCAAGAAGAAAGTGGGAGGGTACCAGTGACTGGATATGAATGGACTTTACATATGGTGTGGTAAAACAGCCTTGGAGTCTTCAGAAAAGGTCTGCATTTTTATATATTATCAATAATGTCTATCCCTGGGTGACACAAATGCTTAAATGTAGGAGGTTGGATCCAAGATGGCAGACTAAGCAGATATACTGCCTAGACCTTCTATAGCAATGACCAAGAAACCAATTGAATCAGACACAGATGATAATCCTGGAACCCTGAGCTTCAAAGGAAAAGATAAAGAAGTAGATCGAATATTGATAGAAGAAGAAACTGAACAAAAACAGAAAACAAGGAGAGATACAGAGTAGTGAATTGTCTTGGCCCAGAGTCGTGTGGCCATTTTGAATTATTTTAAGCAGTGCTCTGATCAGCGCAGGAACCTGGCTCCACTCATCCAGAACTTCAATGCCACTCACATCAGCGACCAATAACCTGAGAGGTATGATCTCTCCCCTTATGCCACACAAACTCATGGTGACCAAAAGCATGGTCCTCCCACCTCCACCCACACAGCAGCCCCCACTAGCCCTCCTCTACCTGGTGTTCTGCATGGCCCATTTCCCCCCTTATAGTCCCCCATCTACTGCTCCCCTCCCCAGGTGGTTTGAGGTATGTTTTCACAGAGTAGGCACTGTGGCTCCTGCTGCCTCCACAGTCAGCAGCACCTGCCCCTGCTGCCTCTGTGGTCAGCATTTCCTGTGTCTGCTGCCTCTGTGGTCAGCAGTGCACATTCCTGAAGAGCAGACACTGCACTTCTGCCACAGCCATGTTTTGTGGCTAGGGTTTGTGCCAGGGCTATGCCAGTTTCTTTTTTCTTTTTTTCTTTTGCCTTTTTCTTTTTCTTTCTTTGTTCTTATTTCTTCCCTCTCCCCAATTTTTTTCTTCCTCTTCTTCCTTATTTTTTCACTCATTATTCAGGAGCCAAACCTAAACCAAACTCACTGCCATGGAGTCTGATCCAACTTGTAGCAACACCCCCTTGGGTTTCCGAGGCAGTATCACTGTGGAAGTAGATTGTCCAATCTTCCTTCTGGGGAGTGACTGGTGGGTTTGAACAACCAGCCTTCTGGACCCAGAAATACCCACCACATCAGCTGCCCAACACACAGGGAAAAGTGCCACCACCCACTCAAGCACCACTGGATCAATGACAAATGGTGGCCAACACCTGCCAACCTGCTTTCAGCTTCTTTACTGACCAGCAATCAGAGAAGGTCACCCACACTCCCACCTGTTACCAAATCCACCCAGAGACAGGTGGTGAGTGCCCCAGTGCTGCCAAACTAGCTGCCAAGAGTAGCACATTTGCCTCATTGCATGGATATATAAAAACAAAACAAAACAAAACGTGAGAGTAAAGCAAACCAACATACAATCAACAAACAAATACAATAATAGCACAATGTTTTGGAGACAACAGCAAACTTAAAATCACATTGGAAAAAAAAGAGGACAAAATGATTCAAGCAAGTGACCAAAAGACAGGGCCAGAAAATCTTCCAGAGGAAGAAATGGTATTGGAAATACCTGATAAAGAATTTAAAAGAATTATATTTAGTATCCTTCACCAAATTAAGAAAGAGATCAAGGAAAATAAAGACAATAACAAAGAAATCATAGACAAAAATAAAATGAAACAGACAAAACTCTACAATAATTCAAGAAAACAATACATGAACAAATTGACAAAATAAATGGAACATTAGAAGCCATACCAAAACAGCAAATGGAAGTCCAGAAGATTAATGTTAAAATTTCAGAATTAGATAATGCATTGGAAAGGCAAGGAGTAAAATTGAATCAATGAAATTAGCAAAATTGAAGACAAATCCCTTAACACTATTCTGTTAGAGGAACAATTAGAAAAAGAAGGAAGAAAGCCTAAGAATTATGTGGGACATCATCAAGAGGGATAATTTACATGTTATTGGAATTCTAGGACCAGAAGAGACCAAAAAAAAAAAAAAAAAAAAACCCTGAGAAAATTGTCAAAGTTTTGTTAGAAGAAAAGTTCCCTAATATCATGAAAGACAGTGAGATATTAAGAAGCTCAAGAGACTCCAAATAGGATATACCCAAAAAGAAAACCACCAAGACATATCATAATCAAACCAAAGACAAAGAAAGAATCCTGAAAACAGCTTGGGAAAAATGAAGTTACCTACAAAAGGGAACCAATAAGACTAAGCTCTGATTTATCTGCAGAAATCATGGAGACAAGAAGGCAATGGGATGACATATACAAAACTCTGAAAGAAAAAAATTTACCAATCAAAAATTATATATCCAGCAAAATTGTCCCACAAATTCAATGCCAAAATTAGGATACTGCCAGATAAACAGAAACTAAAGGAATTTGTTAAAACCAGATCAACATTACAAGAATGCCAAAAGAAATCCTTCAGACCAAGAATCAACAGTGGCAGACAACAATCTGCAATTAGGACACATGACAACATCCCCCAGAAATCAACCTAGATATAGAAGTATCAAAAATAAACCTACATTTTCCTTGTTTTTATTTTAAACCTTTTGTAATTTCCTCTAGGATAAATTGCACACAATATAAATAAAGTTCTGTGCCTCAAAACAATGTTTCTTTCATTTTATTTCATGTCAGTTCAGTATTTTATTTAATTATTTGAACTGAGTGAGCCATTGGCTATGGTTTGAAACTTTCATATGAAAACAGTTTCTATAGAATAATCTCTCCCACATTCTAATAATGATCTGAACTGAAATAGTAGGAGTTCTTGAATTTTACATTTTCCATTGCATATACATTGTCATACAAACCCAGTTTCATTTTGGCTCTTTTAAGAATAATTCATTGATACAAAATATCTCCCAAATCTCTTCCTCTTGTTTAGGTATTATGTCATTGTTTTCCCAATATTTTGTTCCAACCCTAAATAAGGAGTTGGCAAATGGACAACCAGACTTCTGTGGAAATTTAGTCACAAAAAAGAAGTCTCTGAAAGAGACTCAAAAGATCCAGATTCTAGGTGATGTAAACATTGTAAATAACCAAGGATAACAGAAAGAATTCCCAGCCTGCTGTGCAGTGGTTGAGAACATAAGTGAATGACTTCAACGCCATTATCAACATGTTGTAATCCAACATATGGTCAGTTCTTACTCTTTTGTGACTCCCTCTTTTGAAACAGGCAGGATTTCCTGTTTCCTCATCTGTAATGCAAGGAGCCACATTGTTGTTGTTGTTGTTGTTATGTGCCGTCGAGTCAGCCCTGACTCATAGCGACCCCTCCTTGGGTTTCCGAGGCAGTATCACTACGGAAGTAGGATTGCCCAACCTTCCTTCCGAGGAGTGGCTGGTGGGTTTGAACCGCCAGCCTTCTGGTTAGCAGTCAAGTGCCTTAGCCACTATGCTACCAGAGGAGCCACATTAGATGACCACTATGGTCAATTTGACCAATACGTGACTTTATGAGGCTATGAGTGTATGCCTTATACTTGATATTGTTGTTGTTGTATGTGCTGTTGAGTAGGCCCTGACTAATAGTGACCCCTCCTTGGGTTTTTGAGGTGGTATCACTATGGAAGTAGATTGCCCAACCTTCCTTCCAAGGAGTGGCTGGAGGGTTTGAACCACCAGTCTTCTGGTTAGCAGTCAAGTGCCTTAGGCACTACAGTAGTCATTGAATAAAAACTTGTAAAATACATGATCTAACTTGGGATTTGCATGCTTGTGGCTCATGGTTAAGCAATACATACCAGAATCCCAATTTAGGGATGTAAAAAAATGATCATTTCTGTGAATTTTCTTATGCAAGACACAAAAGCAATTTAGCTGTTGTGGTGGGTAAGGTTGTGTGTCAACTTGGCTGGGCCATGGTTTTGAGTTGTTGAACAGCTGGATGCAGTTATTCCCCATGACAAGATTGGATGTAATGTAATCAGCTCCATGGTGGGATCTGCTTCAGGATGTGGCCTGCTTCCAGTATATATGGGGAAACTTTGAGAAAGGTCTCTGGTTCTTGGCACATCTGGATTCTGCATTTGGCTGAATCTTCATCACAGTGGCCTGCCATGTTGCCTGCTACTCTTGGGACAGTGCCATTTTACCTGTCAATCTTGGGTTCATCAAACTCAGAAGCCAGCAGCTACATGAGTCAGAAAAAGTCTCCAGCTCTGGTGGGCCTGGAACTGAAGGCAGAGCTGAAGCTCAAGGTCAAAGGGTTTTCACCCAGCCCCTAGATCTGGCACTTTGAACTCAGACATCTAGCCTCCTAAAATGTAAGAATAAATTCCTGTTTGTTAAAGCCGCCCACTTGTATGTCTGTTAGAGCAGCACTAGAGAACCAAGACAGCTATCTTTCTCAAAAAATATTTACAATTCAATTTTTTAGTGAAATGGGATTGTGCCACTGTTTCCACATTCATTTCCAAACACACTCACCTTCATTATGATTTGGTAGCTGAGACTTGTGAAAGGTTGGTGGTTTGAACACACCAGCTACTCCCACAGGAGAAAGATTTGGCAGTCATTTCAATAAAGATTTACACTCTTGGAAACCTTTGGGCCATTTCTACTCTTTCCTGTAAGGTCCTTGTGAATTGGAATTGACTCAATGGTGGTAGGTTGTGGTTTGGTTATTTTAACAGATAAATTTGTTTATCCATTCTACTTGTTGAGGAGCATTTGGGTAGTTTTAAGTTCGAGTTATGACTAAAGCCACTATTAAGACTCTTTTTATGGACATGTGTGTTCACTTCGTTTGTCTAAATATTGAGAACCATACGGCAGGTATATGTTTAACTCTATAATACAGTTTATAATATACTGCCACTTTTTCCAACTATCTGTATCATTTTACTTTCCCAGCAGTAACACACAAGAATTACTGTTATTCCACATCTTTGCTTGTATTTGGTATTGTCAACCTTTTTCATTTTAGCTATTCTAATTGGTATGAAGTGATACTGCCTTTTGATTTTTCTTTGTATTTCCCTAATGTCTAATGATGTTGATTAGCTTTACCAGGGCTTACTGGCCTTTCATAAATCATTCTTTCTTATATTGTGAATCATCTTATTGTTGAGTTGTAATTCTTTCTTTTTTTTTTTTTTTTTTTTTGTATTTCCAGATACAAGTCCTTTGCTTGCATATGATGTTGTTGCTGCAGAGTTGATTCCGACTCATGGACACCCCACATGTGCAGAGTGAGCTGCACACCACAGGGTTTTCAAGGCTCTGACCTTTCAGGTGTAGATCGCCAGGCCTAGCTTCTGAGGCACCTCTAGGTGGGTTCAGACTGCAGTTAGTGGTCAAATGCTTAACCACTTGTGTCACTCAGGGACTCCATCACCAAATAGAGGTATTGAACATATTTATCCTGCCTGCACTTTATCTATTAATTTTTAATATTATTTTTCTAAATTTTATTCACTTGTTGTTTTGAGAATATACACTGCAAAGCATATGCCAATTCAACAGTTTCTACATGTACCCTTGAGTGACATTGATTACATTCTTTGAGCTGTGAAACATTCTCATCCTCCTTTTCTAGTTATTCATCTATTATTTAATGTTTTTTAATGAGAAGAAATGAATCATTTTATTTTCTTTATTGAGATATAATTGACCCACGTAAACTGCACATATTTAAATTGTACAATTGAGTGGATTTTGACAGAGGTACACATCTTTGAAACCATCACTACAAATGAGATAATGAATATTTCCATCACTCCAAAAGTTTCCTGGTGCCATTTTGTAATCCATTCCCCTCCCCACACCTCTCCTCAGATAAGCACTGATCTATTTTCTGTAACTAGAGATTAGTTTGCATTATCTTTACAAGTAATTTGTCATTTATCTCTGATAATGTTAAATACTTTCTCTGATAGTCCGAAGTTTCACTACAATAAATCTTTATGTAGATTTATCTTTACTAATCTACTCATAATTTATAGGGCACATTTGTTATCAGGAATCATGTCTTCCTCCAATTCTGGAAAATTCTAGGACTCTCTTAAAATATTGCTTCTCTAGCATTTTCTCCAATCTCTTGCCCTTGAACTACCCTTAGAAAGATATTGAAAACCACTAATGTAAATACTGTGTTTTTAACTCCTTTTTAATACTGTTGAATTTCCTTATTTTTTGTTCTATTTTCTGTGTGAATTTTTCCATATTATCTTCCAATGTTCTAATGTTATCTTCAATTGTTTTCAGTCTATAGCTAACATATCTATTAAAGTTTTTTTTGTTTATATTTATTTATTCATTTTTATGACTATATATTTGGAATTGGATATGTCTTTGGAATTTTCTTCTTTGATTTTTTCTCCTAATAGAGAAAAAATGTGTTTAGAGCAGATAGATGTGTGTCAAAGTAACAATATATGTAGTCATTTTGATTAAGGCTTCTTTCTATTCACTCTTCAACCCCCAAAAATAGATTTTTAATTCAAAGAATTTTGCACTGTTAACCATACCCTTTTATTTTGAAACCCTCTTCTCCTTTGGCTTCAGTGTTAATGCCCTTTCCTATGCCTTCTCTCTTCCTTCTCAAATTTCCTTTTGATCTTCTGTTGTCTTTTCCCTCCCTTCAAATGTTTGTGTATCTTCTCTTATCACTTTATATTCTTATCCTGAGTGATCTGATATAATTCTACCAACTATTACCACAAACAGTTAAGCACTCCACTACCAGCCAAACTTTGGCAGTTCAAACCCACCCAAAGGTTTCTCATAAGACAAGTCTGGAGATCTGTTTCTGAAAGGTTACAGCCTTAAAAACCATATGGAGCCATTCTACTCTGCACACATAGGGTTGCTATAAGTCAGAATCTACTCATCAACTAACAACAACAACAGCAAATCTTATTCTTTGTCCCAGCCATTTCTCCTAGCTCTAGACTCAAATTCTAACTGGATCTCTCTACCAACATATCCCAAAAGAACTTCAGACTTAATGTGTTTGAGGCAACTTACTCTTTTTCCCTCCCCCAAATATGCTTCCTCTTTTAAATGCCCTATCTTGGTAATTGACACCACCACAAAAACAGTTGCTTAAACCACAAACCTGAAATTCATCCATTACTCTTTTATCCTAAGACCCCATATGTGGACAATAACCTCCAACCATGAATGAGACCAACTGACACAAGATTTTTTATAACACTTATTTTTTATAACTTCTTACCTTCAGGTATGACCAGTTTCCAAGAGATCTTCAACTGTGCCTGTTTTAAATCTTAGCACTAATCCCATCATGACAAACCCCCACATTCACCTTAAATAACCTCAGATGAAATCAAGCCTTCCAGAAACCATCCCCAGAATATATGTTATAAATCCTGACCCCTATATCTGTGGATGGAATCCCATTTGAGAATAGGGATTTCCAAGCCCTGGTAGCACAATGGTTAAGCACTCAGCTGCTAATCAAAAGGTCAGTGGTTTGAACTCACCAACCACTCTATGGGAGAAAGATGTAGCAGTCTGCTTTTGTAAATATCACAGCTTTATAGACCCTCTGGAGCAGTTCTACTCTGTACCATAGGGTCACTATAAGTCAGAATTGACTTGATGACACACGACCACATAACAATCACCTTCTCAGTGGAGGGTGTGTCTTAAACCAATCACTTTGAGATATAAAAGGAACAGAGTAGACACAGAAACAAGGACAGATGGGCAAGCTAGATGCCACATGAAGATCATCAATGAACTGAGGACCAGAAGCTGAAAGAGACAAAGATTGTCCCCATCCCCAAACCAACAGAAAGAGACCCTTCCCCTAGAGCTGGGGCCCTGACTTCAGTCTCCTAGCATGTTAAACTGTGAGGGAATGGATTTCTGTTCATTAAAGGCACCCACTTATGCTATTTCTGTTACAGTAGCACTAGGAAAGTAAGACGCCAAGCAAAGGAATTCTGTACACCCCCCAATCTGACTCCCTTTCTTACTTCTTTTTATCCTTTCAATTCTCTTGTGCCCTTTGGAATTCTTAGTCCATCATCAGAAAACTCTGTCTTTAACCTCTTTAAGTTCCTCTTCATCCTTTTGCATTAAGTGAAACCTGCCTGTGCTTGAAAAGTCTGCTATACCCTGAAAACTTGAGCTTGTCTACCCCCAGAACTTTCCAATGAAAGATTTTTTTTTTTCTTTTCTTTTCTGTGTCCCGTACAATCAGGGAGCAGGGAGAGGGTGCCATACTTTCTCCCATTGCCAATTCCAAACTGTCTCCCTTCTATCTTCCAAAAAAAAAAGTCTGCTCATTTTCAGACAACTTCATCAGATTTTACCATCCGTTTCTCCCTCATTATCAAGGTCATCTTTTGTTCTCAATGTCATACACTATACTTCCTTGATGACTCGCATATGAAATTTACTGTCCTACTCCTCTCCTGGGAGCTCTGGTAGCATAGTGGCTAAGGCACTTGACTGCTAACCAGAAGGCTGGCGGTTCAAACCCACCAGTCACTCCTCAGAAGAAGGATGGGGCAATCTACTTCCGTAGTGATACTGACTCAGAAATCCAAGGAGGGGTCACTATGAGTCGGGTCCGACTTGATGGCACATAACAACAACAACACAACTCCTCTCCTACACTAATTCTGCCATTATTGTTACTGACTTCAGTGGCCTCTCAGTTTCTTGATTTCTATATAATGCCAGTGTTCTATTCCTGCATTTCATCTTAGCCATCCATTCAAGTCAAACCATAAACTTTTATTACAACAGAACTGCAACTATAATATCAATTTTCTGGCATTTTCTGGCATTTTCTGTCCATCTCTCTCAGTCATTCCACCTCAACCAAGAATTGCCATTTTAACAGTTCTCTACCCTGACTTCTAATCACTTGACCTTATCTCTTTCACTTCCTTCATGCTGTTACATACCTTATTCATTTTCCCAGTTTCCAGGGTGAGCATGTCCTCAGTCCTTTCTCCCCCATCATACTTACCCAACCCTAGATAAACCCAAGCACCCCCTTACTCTGTTCTGAAACAACCAGTGAAATATACTAAGGCATAGAGGATGGTAAAGTCATTGTATGGAAGGAGTTTGAGTCCCTAAATAATTGCCTGGAATTGCATCCTCCCATTGATCCTCTAGAAACCCATCCTGAACTGCAGTAAACTGACTTTACTGGGTTAAACCACTGAATGTTTGGGGTTATTTGTGAGAGCAGTTAGTCTACTCTGACTTATGCGTTATAGCCAGGGTTCTGCAGGGAGGGAGAGAAATAGAAGTCAGAACAATGGATTTGGGCAAGGGAGACAAGAAGTAGTTTCATGAGGAAGAAGCTCTGAAGCCAGCCTGGAGAAATGAACAGGATTTGAGTCAGCAGAGAGAGGGGAACTGCGTGAATAAAGCGCAGAGGCATGACATGAACAGAGGGCTCAGGGAACAGTTCGATCTGGTTCTTGTCGGTGGTGGTTGCCATTGAATCGATTCCGACTCATGGCAACCCCGTATGTTACAGAATAGAATTGCCCCTTAGGGTTGTTTCGGCTGTAATCTTAATGGAAGCAGAACACCAGGGCTTTCCTTTCATAGTACCACTGATTGGGTTCTTATCATCAACCTATAGGTTAGCAGTCAAGTACAGACCCTGTGTGCCATCCAGGGCCCATGAGATACAGCTAGAGAACAGGGATGTGAAAGGCAGTGTGGAAGAAAGAGGTCGTGAGCCTTGTGCAGAGGATATAAACTTCATTACATAGGCAAGAAGGAGCTATCAAAGGTTTCTGAAGGAAAAGAATACTTCAGACATCTCTGTGAAATGGAAGAAAAGGGAAATTTATGTAGAAAAAGCGCTTTGCTATATTCATATATATGTGGAAAAAAAAGATAAACACAGGAAAATTGCTCTACCCAGAGCACTAATCATTCTTCTTCGCTGTAGAGTCAGCACAAAAATTATCTGCTACTAACATGGATTCTTTCTCCATAGCAACTGCAATTCGCCTTAGAGATCAGACATGATAGAGTGCAAGTGCTCTGTCAGTCTGGCAACTGGCAGACATCAAATGTGGGACTATTCTGAAAAGCCGATGCTTTTTTTCTTGGAAATTCATGTTGTTGGAGCAAGACTGGTGCCCTAGTTTTGAGGTTTCCTTAATTCTGGTATCTAATAAAAACCACTTGCATAATTCCCCAGGGAAAAGGGGAGAGGGACATACTGGCCCCTTGCCCCTTTTCTACTTTTCCAATCCATAGAGGTAAAGTTAATTTCAGAGAAGTCCAGAGGATAAAAACCAGACCAAGATGCCCTGCAGTAGCCTTGGACAATAGTAATGCTCCTAATAATAATAAGAGTTAACATGGACTGAGTTCTTGTATTCCAGGTATTGTTCTGAGTTCTTGGCATATGTATTAATTTAACTATTCTAACAACCCTATATTAAAGCATTCAGCTGCTAACCAAAGGGTCAGCAGTTTGAACCCAAAGCCACTCCATGGAAGAAAGATGAGGCAGTCTGTTACTGTAAAGATTTACAGCCTTGGAAACCCTGTGGGGGCAGTTCTACTCTGTCTGATAGGGTTGCTATGAGTCAGAATCAACTTCATGGAAGTGGCAGTGTATAGCAGTCCTAAAAGATGGTGTCTTCGTTTCCTAGAAGTGCTGTAATAAAAATAATGCCAGTGGATGGTTTTTAAAAACAGAAAGGTTGGAAGTTTTAATTCACCCAGAGGTATCTTGGGAGAAATGCTTGGAGATCCGGTTTTTTAAAATTAGTCACTGAAGATCCTATGAAGCACGGTTCTACTCTGACACACATAGGGTCAACATGAATCAGAAGTGACTCAAAAACAACTGGTTTAATAAGAGGCAGGGCTCAGATTTGAACCCAGGTCTGCTAGACTCCCAGACTCAGGCTCATAACCACAGCACTGTCACCACGACTACAGCTCATTAGAGACATAACATGGCTCTTGCCTGTCCACATTGCCGTTCTGAAATGGAGCTACCCTGTGCGGTGCTGGGATAAGAAGAGGCTTTTATGTGCCCCTCTTTTCCCCTGTTCATAGGAATATGAGGAGCTGCCAGGGAGAAATGGGCTCATTAAGTTTATCCTACCCCATCACCTTACAATTTGAGAATACAGTAGGAATGGAGATATTTCACAATGAATACAGCAAAAAGTAAGGGCTTGTCATTAAACCCTTTTATGCAAGGGGAAAATGTAGATCTTTAAAGAAAGCATGTGAAAAGACTCTGAATGTAGTGGGTTCCTAAAACCCTGGTCTACCATTTACTTCTTAACCATGGACTCCAAAATGTATTAGAATAAATCTGAATATATTTAATAGATTTCACTTAGACTTAAATTAAACTTACAGAACTTACCTAATTCAATTCCACTTTGACAAAGCGAGTCTGGTTCTCCAGTTGGCAGAGTGAGCAGGTTCCTGGAAGCCAAGGAAAGGAGGTGCAGAAGGCAAAGCTCTGACCCTTCCCCTCACTTGTCGGAGAGGCCCGAGGCAGCTTCGCTCCCGGGAGTCTCACTGTGTGGAGGGTTAGCCAGCTCTTCCCTTTGCTTGGCAGTAAAAGAACAAGGACTCCGGCCTTCACTCAGCCATACTGGCATTTCCCTCTGATGTCTTCAGACCGTGTAAGAACAAAAGAACCACACCCTGGCAGAGCACATATACATGTACTAAACAAAAGGTTGGCAGTTTGAATGCACCCTGAAACACGTTGGAAGAAAAATCACCACTGAAAACCCTATGGAGCAGTTCTACTCTGACACCGATGGGGTCACCATGAATCAGAATTGACTCAATGGCAATTGGTTTGGTTTTTGGATTTGTATATCTGTATGTCATGCAAGGTTGTCAATATACCTTCTAGTAGATCCAATTCTCCTTACTTTATTGGCATTAAATATTTCTTTCATGAAATGATGAAACATATAGATGCATATGTGAGTTTTCTACTGCTGCTCCAGCAAATTACTACAAAATTTTTTAATTAAAAAAAAAAAATTACCATCTTCCCGAAGTCAGATCCAAATGGGTGGGCAAGGCTGCATTCCTTCTGCAGATTCTGAGGAGAATCTATTTTCTTGCCTTTGCTACCTTCTAAAAGTCACCTGTATTCTGTGGTTCATAGCCCCTTTCTTCATCTTCAAAGCTAGCACCTTAGTATCTTCCATTCTCTCTCTGGCTCAGACCTTCCTGCCTCTCTCTTCTAAGGGCCCTTGGGTCCACTTGAACAATCCAGAATAATCTCCCCACAGCAAGACTCCTACCTCAATTATATCTGCAAAGTCCTTTTTACCATAACACATTCACAGGTTCTAGAGATTAAGCTATAAACATCTCTAAGGGGAGCTCTGGTGGCATAGTGCCTAAGGCACTTGACTGCTAACCAGAAGGCTGGCAGTTCAAACTCACCAGCCACTCCTTGGAAGGAAGGTTGGGCAATCTACTTCCGTAGTGATACCACCTCGGAAACCCAAGGAGGGGTTGCTATGAGTCGGATGGGGGCAGGGGGTGTAATCTGTTATCCATTATTCTGCCCCCTACAATGCTGGCTATTTTTAATCAATTATTTTGTCAGAAAGAAAATTCAAAAACCCTGTCTTTGTCTCAAGGTTTCTTTTTGTTTGTTTTCTTTTATGTTTTACTGTGAAATCCAGCAGTTGGTATGCCACTGTTTTGGACCTCTAGGCAGCTTGCAGGTGAACAGGAGACTGGTTTGGAAAGAGAATAGCAGAGCACAGAGGACATATCTAGTGACCACCCAAGGAGGAAAGGGGTACAAAAAGATGACTTTTCTATTCATTCCTTCAACAAGCAATGACTTCTTAAAGCATTATAAGAGATTTTTACCAGGTAGTTTATAGATGTCCAGCTCCTTGGAGTTGCAAAGCAAGCTAAAACATGATTCCCAAGGAGTTTACAGGATAGCTGGACCAGGGACCATGCAGGAACTAGAGAGCAGCCTAAGACTGTGTGATTTTTGTCTGTTTGATTTTAAACACATGTCTTAGTTCTCCAGTGCTGCTGTATCACAAGGGGATGGCTTTAACAAACAAGAATTTATTATTTTACAGTTTAGGAAACTAGAAGTCTGAGTTCAGAGTGCTGGTTCAAAGGGCTGGGTAAAGTTCCCTTGACCTTGGGCTTCAGCTCTGCCTCTTATTCCAGGCCCATTGGAGCTGTAGGCGTATCCTAACTCATGTAGTCACTGGCTGCTGAGGCTGACGAACACAAGATCAGCAGGTAAAATGGCACAATCCCAAGATTAGCAGGCAACATGGTAGGCCTCTGGTGTAAGTCCAGGAACTGGAGACAAAGACTCAGCCAAATGTAGGATCCAAAATGTGCCAAAAAGCTGGAGACCTTTCTCAGAGCTTCTCCATGCAGGCCACACCCCAAAGGTAACTCCCCTTCAATTGCATAGTTGCTCACAGCAGATTCTACCATCGAGGTGATTACAATCTCACCATGGGCAATAACTACACCAGCTTCCAAGCCACTCAAAACCATGGCCTAGCCAACCTGACATACAGCCTTAACTGCCACAGCATAGTTTACAGGATACCTGAAGCAGGGAGGCATTCAGGAACCAAAGGGCAGCCTAAGACAATGTGATTTCTGTCTGATTTTGAATACAGAACTCAGTTTTTATTATTCTACATCCTGGCTGCAGCTAGGCAAAGGAGCTAAATCACATGGAAACAACTGAAATATTCTCATTTTGGTGATGGATGTGAAAGAATTGAACATCAGCAGAAACAGAACACATACGTTGGAGCTGCAATAATGTTTTGGCCATCAGTACAGGGAGCCAAGATTTTTTTTTTTTTTTTTTTAAAAAAAAGGGGGGGTTATTCAGGTTTGCTGATCTGATTGAGCCTGGTGAGACCCCTGAGACTATGGTCCCTAGCCACCCTTCAGGGCTGGAATTGAACTCACTTCTGTGGCTGCTAGCCAAACAATAGACAGGCATATGGGGTGAACATTTACATCAGGTAAATGCACTGTTTGGAGGCTCAATCATGGGAGAAGAGAAGGGCAGTGTTTGAACAGGCAGACAGCTTGGGGGGGGGGGGACCTACATGGAAGGGAAGGACACAGGGAAGAGGTAACTATGGGGAGAAAGTGAGAAGAGAGATGTTATATTGTGGGAAATTGCAGTCAATGACATAGACAAAATGTGTATGAACTGCTGTATGCAAAATGAATTTGCTCTGTAAACTTTCACCCAAATCACAATAAAAATTTTAAAAAGAAAGAGAGAGAGAGAGAGTTACTGACCAAGGGTTTTCACAAACATGGCTTTAAAAAGAGACAAAGCTAATGCCTCCATCAGATTCCCTAGGTGGTAGAAACGGCTAAGTACTTGGCTGCTAACCAACAGGTTGGAGGTTTGAGTTCAGCCAGAAGTACCTCAGAAGAAAGGCCTGGTGATCTACTTCTGAAATGAAACCTCAACTACTGAAAACCCGTGGAACACAGTTCTGCTCTGACACACATGGAGTCACTGTGAGTTGTAGCTGACCCAACAGCAACAGCTTATTGGTTAATGCTTGCACACAGCTAATCCAATGAGGAGCATACAAAGAGAATTAAAAAAAAAAAAAAGTTCAACCCAAATGAATATAAAAGTAGCATTTTTAAAAATGATGACTGTTTAAAAATAATGAATCAGAGCATAGATCTGGAAAGCCTAATTAAGTTTGAATTTATTCCCAAGATATTGTTGAACATGGAAGTAGTAGAAACAGCAGAAGTCCAAGTTTACCTGGTATGATAGTTAAGGTTGTGTGTCAACTTGGCTGGGCCTGGTTTTGAGTGGCTAAGCAGTTGGATATAGTTATTCCCCTTGATGAGACTGGCAATCAATTCCATGGTAGAATCTAACGTGAGCAGCTGAGTAGCTGCCTTAGAGATGTGGGCTGCTACCACTATATAAGAAACAGCTTTGAGAAAGGTCTCTGTAGTGTTTTGGCATGCTTGGAGCCTGCATGGGGCTGAGCTTCATTCAGCGGCCTGCCATGTTGTCTGCTGATCTTAGGATTGCTCCTGGACTTGAACCAGTGGCCTGCCTTGTTGCTCGATGATCTTGGGACTGTGCCATGTCACTTGTCAGCCTTGGGTTTGTCAGCTTCAGCAGTCAGAAGCTGCCTGAGTGAAGAGACATCTCCAGTTCTAGTGGGCAGTGAGCAAGAGGCAGAGCTGAAGCCCAAGGTTGAGGGCCTTCACCCAGCCCCTAGAGCTGGGACTTTGAACTTGGACTTCTAGCCTCCTAAAGTGTAAAAGAATAAACTCCTGTTTGTTAAAGCCAGTCACCCATTTGTGGTATCTTCTGTTAGAGTGGCACTAGAGAACCAAAACACCTATCCAGTGTCATATCCCCAGGAAGAGATTCTGTGGTTTCGCCAGCAGAGAACACCTCTTCCCTGCTCAGGGCAGTGTCAGGACTGGCCCCATCCAGCTCACTCTGCAGGGGCCTCCCTTCCTCAGGAGCCAATTCAACTGGGCAAGAGGTGCACACTGGAAAATAATTGGATCAGGCCTGGCATCAGATGCCTTGCATCTGTGTGTGAGAAACAATCCTTCTACCCCACCTCCACTTCCACTTTTTCCATAAATACTGTGAGAAGAAGGAAGTGGATGACATGATTATAATAGCAACTAGTATTTATTAAGAACCTTGTGTACCAGGCAGTGTTCTATGTGCTTAACAGTTTTCTAAGTATTATGTCATTTAGCCCTTTCATGACTCAATTATTTTCCACTTTGAATTTTTTCTTGATACTATGTGTTTTCATTAATAGAAGGCACACTGAATCAAGGAGCATTTCTGAAATTTTGTTATGAAATATAGATTTTGATACATAGTACCTGAGACACATATGTCCCTCTCAACTCTGGAGTAGGATTGCATGGGACACACTTGTTACTCGGAACTCTGGAAGTAAAATTATGTGGGACATATATATCCCACTTGATTCTGGGTGAGGGAGTGGGATTAGTCAGACACATATGTCCCTCTGTACTCTACACCACTTTCTAGACTCATTGATAGGTGCATACAATTTAGGGTGCCTGTAAATGCACTATTCGTGCAAATATAGAATCATTGCAAGAAAGGCAATTTCTAAATAACACACATGAACCCAGAAATATAGTTACAAGGCTTATCTCCCAGTAAGAATGTCAGAAAAGATAAGTTTTGCAAAATTATACCTCCAGCATGCATCACCTCATAGAACACCCCGTAAAAAAAAAAAAAAAAAACAGTAATTTGCAGCACATACCCATCTCTTCCATTCCAAACAGTTATACAGGTCCCCTCCTGATGGCTGCAAGCACTGTCAATGGGAAAGCAGTTGCCCCATAAGTCCCAGAGGAGGAAAAGGTAGGTGCTATATGTCTTGTAAGTCATGAAAAGGTTAATCTTGTAGCAATCTTATGAGGTAGATAAATAGATAGCTACCCTAAAGTCAACTCAGACTCATGAGGACCTTATGAAAAATAGAACGAAATATTGCCCAGTCCTGCATCATCTTTATGGTCACTGGCACATTCAGGTCCATCTTGGTGGGTGTTGTCCCAGTTCATCTCACTGAAGGTCTCCCTCACCCTCAGTGGCCTTCTGCTTCCCTAGATATGATGTTCTCCTCCAGCAGGTTAACCTCCTGATAACATACCCAAAGCAAGTGGGTTGGACAATGTTCTGCTGTGGTCTATAAGGTTGTTATTGGCTAATTTTCAGAAGTAGTTCACCAGACCTTTCTTCCTAGTCTGTCTTCATCTGGAAGCTCCACTGAAACTGTCCATTATGGGTGACCCTGTTGGTATTTGAAATACTAGTGGCACAGCTTCCAGCATCATAGCAACACACAAGCCACCACAGCATGATGAACCGACAGACAAGCGGTGATCTTTTGAGGTAGATGGTATTATAATGAAACCTCCCATTTTACTGATGAGACCAGAAGCACAGATAACTTATGTGACTTGCCCAGTGAATAAGGTGCAGAGTTGAGATCTGCACCTAAATAGTGGAGCTCCAGAGCCATCTTTGAGCCATTATACTGTATCCCCTTGCTTTACAGAGCACCCTGGGGCAGAGAGAATGGCTTCAACCTGGGTGTAGAGGGGCTCAGTAGGGAAGAAACCCATATGGGTGGAAAAGAGCCCAGGAGTTGGAGTCAGACACACTGGACTAAAGTCTATGCTAGCTCTGTGCCTTTGAGGGCTTCAGTGGTAGAATTCTCACCATCCAGGCAAGAGACTCAGGTTCTATTCCCATTCAATGCACCCTGTGTACAGCCTTCTGTACCTTCTGTCAGTGAGGACTCGCATGTCGTTATGATGCCAAACAGGTTTCAGCAGAACTGCCTGACTAAGATGGTCTGACCATCTATTTCTGAAAATGAGCCAATGAAAACCCTTTGGATCACAACAGTCTAATCCACAATGATTATGGGGATGGTGTGAGGATGGACTGTACTTTGTCCCATTGTGCTGGGGGTTGCCTGAGTCAAGGTTTACTTGATGGCTGCTAATATCAAAGTTCGTGCTGTGGTTTTGTTGTGCTGCCCTCATCTGGCAGGAGTGTTGCAGCAGGCAGGCACCTCCTGACCTCTGGATCACGCTCCAGAACATTCTCCTCAGCAGAAGAACCAGCTAAAGTCCATAAAGAGGCCTGCTATCTATAGCTCTATCCGTGGAAGGGCTGGGTGCTGCTTTCAGTCCTTAAAAAGATACTCAAAGCAAGCTACAGAAATTCTGAAAATTTGATACAAAAAGAGGGCTTCTTTCCAGTGATCACAGAATTGGAAGGTTTCCAGTTTGCTGGGAAATGCTTCAAAAGTGTTACTAGGCTATCACTCACTAGTCAGAACCCCCAAGGGTGTTGATTATGGCTCTTGTAATCCAGTGACTAACAGAGGAAAGGGCTTTCTAAAGTTTTTCTGACATCTCTTTCATCAAAAACCAAAAAAAAATTATTTTTCATCTGTCAAAATTGTCAGTTAATTCCTCATAGTACCAACACTTCACATGTTAATGTTTTATTTACTATGATTACTTACATATTTTTTAAAAAAATCTATACCACGTATAGTCAGATCCAAGATATAAAGGCTGCATTCTCAAGTCCTTATTTATTGGGTAGGTTTTTGTTATTACACCCATCTTAGTTATCTTTCAGCAACTCTGGTGGTATAGTGCCTAAGGCATTTGACTGCTAACCAGAAGGCTGGTGGTTCAAACCCACCAACCACTCCTCTGAAAGAAGGTTGGGCAATCTACTACTGTAGAGATACTGCCTCTGAAACCCAAGGAGAGGTCGCTGAGTCGGATCCTACTGGATAGCAGAGTTTGGTTGTTTTGAGTTATCTTTACATTATTGACTTTACATTATTGTAGTTTTTAGAAAAAGTGTCATGAAAATCTGACACTATAATAGCCTAGTGTTATTTTCACCAAAGAGGCCAATGATATTTTCATGGGAGTGGACTCCTGGGGAACCACACGGGACACCATCACACGAGACCTATGGAGCTGAGGCTGAAATTCACCAATCGCCATTAGCACTGCTTAAGCTTATCAAATGCACAGACACTTCTGAGCACAAGATAAGGGTTTTGGGTTTTTTTTTTAGCAAATGAATTGGGCAGGTCCCAGAACTAATTTTAAATTTTTGTTTATTTGATTCATAGTGAAAGTTAAATTCATATTCAACTTTGATTCATCAGGGAGTTTAGGGCAAAGAAATTCATCTTTCACTGTTACAAAATGAGTTTCCATTTTGTGTGTGTGTGTATGTGCAGTGTGAAAATGTATTTAGGCAAACAGACAAAAATTTCTTTAAAAGAAAGATGAGAGTAACAAGTAACAGTAACAATTATTTTCCCAAAAAAGAGATGAGAATCTAAGGGGTCAGGGAAACTAGATTAATGGCAACAGAACAACCAGAACAGAACCAATGAGAAAGTTCACGCATTGTGAAGGATGCAGCCAGTGTCACTAACAACTTGTGTACAAATTGTTGAATGGGATCCTAAAGTGCTGTGTAAAACTTCAACCAAAAATAGAATAAAATATTTTTTAAAAAAATTGATTTAGGACACTTGAAGTCCTTCTTGTCTTAGCCTCAGATGACCATATATTTGAAGAGAAAAAGGCAAGGCCTCATTTAAACTAGTATCGAAATATTAGGAAAAAAACCTAAATTAAAATGTGACAGTATTGCTATTGTTTTTATTCTTGAAGAGCCAAGAGATTAAAAACGCCATCTCGTGCAAATTACAGGGGGTGTGTGTGGTGCAAGAATATTTAATGCATTTCCCTGGCATGAAAATAGTAGGAATAAGAGAAGAGATGATGATTCAGGTGAGATTTAGGTGTTGGTGATCTCAAAGCATGAACCAGTCATGAGTCCGAAGGGAAGGTGCATAGAAAACTTCCACTTGTTTTATTCCCAATAGAAAGAGTGGGGACAGTGGGAAGGATGAAAGGGTGACTTCTGTCCTTAGAAACTCTCTCTGATAGACTGGAATCGTAGGAACTGGCCCCTGTATTCTAAGAATGACATTTGAAAACTAAATATTTGGAGTGCAGGTATGTACCTGGCCATCTCCTAGCACTGGTATTAAAGTCCCCTACTACAATGATTGACACAGTTGCTGCAACAATGGGCTCAAATATAGCAATGATTGTAAGGATGGCTCAGGACTGGGAAGTGTTTCGTTCTGTTATATATGGGGTGGCTCTGTGTTAGACACACTCAATGGCACCTAACAACAACAACTAGAATGGAGTCCTCAGATGGTGCAAATGCTTAATGTGCTCAGCTGCTATCCAAAAGGTTGAAGGTTCAAGTCCACCCAGAGTTGCTTTGGAAGACAGGCCATTGAAAATCTTATGAAGGACAGTTCTACTCTGACACCCATGGGTCACCCTGAGTCAAGGATGACTTGATGACAGCTGAATTTTTCTAGGGTAAAAGATTTAGCTTCCTGTGAGCAACTGACAGAAGAAAGAGGTGGAAGAAATCTCTGCTCCTTCTAGGTATTTTTCTAGTTCTCACATGGCCACAAGTCTTATGCCTCCTTTAAGCTGCATGCAAACCCAGGATCATGCAGACCTGCAACCACCTCTTTACAGAGGTCATACCTGCCTTGGAGAGCCCATGTGAGTCTCCTGAGCTGCTCCAGGCTCAGGTTACAGTGCTCCTTCCTTCAGTGTGGAGGGATGCAGACAATCACCAGTCAGCTAGATGAAAGAGTAAACTTTTCACACTATTTAATGGAATTCTTTTTTAAAAAAAAAATATTTATTTATTTATTTATTTATTTTATTGTGACTTGGGTGAAGATTTACAGAGCAAATTCACTTTCCATACAGCAGTTCACATATACTTTGTCTCATGTCATTGACCAC
>NW_006921794.1:1001284-1018562 GCF_000298275.1 Orycteropus afer afer
CTGTCTCTTTAAATATCCAAAATAGTCAAGCCACTTTTTAAACCTTCAAAATGGTGGCGCCCTCCAGACCGTCAAAAGTCCACAGTTTAGCCCACCTTTCTCTTCATCTTCTCCATTTGTTCCCCAGCTACCATGCACAGTCTTCCGTGCAGTCCCTGGCTAGCAAGGTGATTTTTAGGTTAATTCTTAGGTCCTACCACCACTTGGGAATCTCCAAGCTGTCTGTGCCATCAGGATCACTCAGGCTTGCTGCCAGACTGCAGCTCTGTCTCCTTTTTTGGTATTTTCACGCAAATCCTTCTGCTAGTTGGGGTTTAGTCCACTTGTATATCCTTCCCTTCAAGGCTCAGGGGTCCAGGATTATCTTCTGTGTCTGTGTTAATTGGTTTCCCTTTTCTTTGTTGAAGAGAGTCTGTGCAGTCTTTCTGCCTAGTCTGCCATCTTGCTGGATCCCCCCTATTTAATGGAACTCTTCACTCTTCATCAGTGCCTAACAGATACAAAGAGCCTTGCTGGGTACATTAGACAGGACACAGATTATGAGAAGTGCACAGTGTGCAAAATGCTTGCAACCTTGTTGCAGCTGATCATTTAAATCAAAACTCAAACCAGGTTCTGAGTAAGTTCCCAGGGCCATCAATTGGGAGCCGTCATTGTGTAGTTAGCAACTGAAATGGCATGAAACATCACTCATTAGCGGAAGGACTTAGGTGCTTCAACCTACTCATGATAGTTGCCGTGAGTTGATTCCAAGTTGTGCAGACGCCATGTATATCAAAATACAACTATGTTCCATAGGGTTTTCAATGACTGATATTTTAGAACTGTATCACCAAGACTTTATTCTGAGGCACCTCTGGGTGGATTCAAACACCCAAACTTCGAGTTAGGAGCCAGGTGCCCATTAGCCGTTTGCACCAACCAGGAACTCCACCTCCACCCAATTCCCCACACTGCCAAATTCCCTCAAACCTCCAGACCTTTGTAGATTCTCCTGACTACCTGCTAGACTTTATTTTCTCTGTAAAGCCTATCTTGTCCTTCTTATGTATTCCTACATTCCTTGCATCTCTCCTATACAATGCTCTGTAATTTCTTACTTAATGAACCTCTTGATTAAACTACAGTATTGTAGACTAAAAACTATATTATTGTTGTTATTTGCCATTGAGTCAGACCCGACTCATAGCAACCCCTCCTTGGGTTTCTGAGGCAGTATCACTATGGAAGTAGATTGCCCAACCTTCCTTTCAAGGAGTGGCTGGTGGGTTTGAACCACCAGCCTTCTGGTTAGTAGTCGAGTGCCTTAGCCACTAACGCTACCAGAGCTCCTAGAAACTATATAGCATAAGGAACAGGCTTTGGAGTTAGACAGGTTAGGTTTAAATCCTGCCTCCAAAACTTCTTAGCTATGTAACATTGGATGAGGTTCTTATCCTCTTTAAGAATCCTTTTCCTTAAGAGTAATGATGGTACTTAGCTTTAGGGAGTTGTAAGTGTCAAATGATAAAATCTGTGGAAATGTTAGCTCAAGGCTAGGACAAGAAAAGGGCTCCATAAGTGTAGACTGTTACAATCATTGTATTGTAGATTGTTCTAATTTCATTCTATGTTCAATAAAGGCTTTTATTCTTTCATTCATTATTGTATAAACTTATTCATTGCTGCATTTCAAAGGTCAACATAAGGTTTGCCTTATACTATATACCCCAATAGTCACGGAATGAATAAATGAAAGAACGAAGGAAATTCTATTCACCAGACTTGAGCAAACCAGGGAGCAATGCCTATATCATAATTGCACTAAAAATACATTTTGGAAGCTGATCCATATTAGGAATTATTGTGTGTTGGGGGAGGGGTGGGTGTGGATGTGGGTGTGTGAACATACATGGACAACAGGTAAAATTGGTCAAGCTTCCTATCCAGAAAATAGCACACCACTTGTAACAGCTTAACAAAGCAACAATTCTCCACATAGCCTATATCTTGATTTGATTTCAAACTTAAATGCATTTGTTTAAAGGTACAAGGCTGGAAAAGCCATCATATAATGTAGGCCATGTTGTTGTTGTTATGTGCCGTCGAGTCACACCTGACTCATAGCGTCCCCTACTTGGGTTACCGAGGCAGTATCACTACAGAAGTAGATTGCATAATCTATAGTTTTATTCTGCTCAAAAACACACCTTAAAATCAGCTTCCTGTGGACCCACTAGGCCTATGACCCTGTATCCCACGTTTTTTAATCTTGAACAGAAGGCTGAACTATAAACACATTGAAACAGGGATGATTTTGTTGATTTGATACAATTTAAATTGCTTTTCAGTACCATATACATTTACAACATCTTATAAATATTTATAATTATCATTATCATGGCTCCATTGACTCATACTAAATTCTGTTTTGTGTAGGAATGATTGCCAAATTGATAACCCAGAAAATTGGAAAACCCCATCAAATTTTGTGACCTGTTGGTCCCAAAAGAATATTTTTCTAATTTCTGGAAAAGCCTGAGCATTCAGTTTAACTGTCTTAGACGTTGATCTTGCTAGAAAAACATCTTGAAAATTTACCTCTTTGGGAAAGATAAGTAAAGGAAGAATTTTTTTGCAGAAGAATTTGTTCATAGGACTGTATCTTAAAAATCAAATGGAGGCTTTCAGGAGTTCTCAGGCAGAGCATGCAGTGTAAAACACACACAGAGAGAATCATGAAATGCCTGCTATGTTTTGGAATGGAGAAATGTGGACATGATGAAGAATAGAACATGTGATGATACTGCAGGTGTACAAGGGAGATCCTTAGGAAAGAGCCTTGAACGATGTATAAGGAGTTTGGACTTTACTCGAAAAGTCAGTTCTCAAAGTGTGGTCCCTGGACCGTCAGCAACAGTATCACCTGGGAGTTTGTTCAAATTGAAAATCCTCCATTTCAACTCTAGACCTATAGAATCAAAATTACAGGGGCTAGGGTACAGCAGTTTGTGATTTAACAAGCCATCTAGGTGATTCTGATAAACTCAGAGTAGGAAGACCTCTGCCATGGTGGGTGTATCTAAATGTGGGGGTAATATGATCATAACTGGGTTGTGCTGCTGGCAATGTGAAAAATGGATCAGGCAGGAAGAAGCTGAAAGCAAGGCATCCTGAAAAAATGTTCCTATATTTCTTGAGGTCTAAGATGTCATCACAAGAAGATCTGGTGATATAGTGGTTAAGACACTTGGCTGTTAACCAGAAGGTCAGCAGTTCACACTCACTAGCTGCTCCATGGGAAGAAAGTGAGGCAATCTACTTTCATTAAGATTTACAGCCTTAGAAACCTAATGGGCATCGCTATGAGTCAGAATCTATTCTACAGCAGTGGGTTTGTTTTTTTGGTTTTTAAGATGTCATCACACCACCCACCTGCTGAAAGCTATGCCACCAGTATTTCAAATACAAGCAGTCACCCATGGTGGACAGACTTCAGTGGAGTTTCCAGACTAAGACAAACTGGGAAGAAAGTCTTGTTGATCTACTTCCAAAATTTAGTCAGTGAAAATCTTATGGATAACAACAGAACATTGTCCAATTCGCTTGCTTTGGACATGTCATCAGGATGGATCAATTGTTGGAGGAGGACATTATGCTTGGTGATGGAGAGGGGCAGCTTGAGTGAGGGAAACCCTCAATGAGATGGATTGGCACAATATCCACACAATGGACTCAAACATTTGATAACCATGAAGATAATGCAGGACCAACAATGTTTTGTTCTATTGTGCACAAGATCGCCTTTAGTCATAATTGACTAGAAAGCATCTATCTGTGTGTTTGTCAATCTATCAATCTGTCTGTTTGTCATTGGTTATAAATCATACTGTTCTGTTATTTACCTCTAAGAAAGGAAAATGTTGCTATAATACAATATCATATTGATGTATTTTTATCATATATCACCCTTGCACATATATAAAGCGGAAAATTGTTGTTGTTGTTGTTATTTGCCATCGAGTCGGCCCTGACTCATAGCGACCCCTCCTTGGGTTTCTGAGGCAGTATCACTACGGAAGTAGGATTGCCCAACCTTCCTTCCGAGGAGTGGCTGGTGGGTTTGAACCACCAGCCTTCTGGTTAGCAGTCAAGTGCTTTAGCCACTATGCTACCAGAGCTCCTAAAGAGGAAAATAAGAACAAAATAAATTGGTTAAGGAATTCCTGTCACTTGCTCCCATTTAGAGTCTTATGAAGCACTTTTCTCCCAAAGAGCTATCAAAAGTGTTGGTGATGCACCATTTCTTTAAAGAGTGCTCCACTGTTGTTCCTCAGATTTCTTCCAAGTGACAGATTCCTATTCTATAAGTTTAGATGCATATATACCAGCAACAACATCTACTTCATGACTGCTGCCTGGTCAACAGAAATTATAAGATGCATCCTGGTTTGGGAGATGCTAAAATGTGGGAAGACAGTGGAGGAGGGAGTGCATCTTAAAACTGTTGAGGTCCCCAGGACAGTAGTAATCCAGGCTTCAACTAGGGAAGAAAGAGGAACAACAGAAAGGAGGGGACTGAGGACAGTAACACTTCAAAAGTAGACTCCAAAGCATTGGTGACTAATTGGATGTGGGGAGAGAGGTGAAAGGGAAAAGGTACATGCCTCTACAATTTCTAATCCAAGTGACTAAATGGATAGCAATACTGTCAATCAAGATAAGAAATTTAAGAGAAGGAGTGAATTTTAAGAGCAGAAGGGAAGAAGTAGATAAGAGTAAAATGAGTTAAGTTTCAGACTTTCTGAGTTTGTGATCCCTGAGGGATCTCCAGGTAGAGATGACCATGATGCAGATGTAAACATAAATTCATAGCTCAAGGGAGTGGAGGTAAAGTGGAGTGTCAAAGTTAATGATAAATATTTTTTAATCAATAGCATTTAAATGGCAGATGAAACCAGATGATGACCAGAAGAAGGAGCAGTTGGAGGGATCAAAAATGTTAGATGATGCTTACATATCTTGTGAGCTCATCCAAGACAAAAAACTTTGACTCCCCAGTGCAATGCTTAGCCTAGTAATGTTTGTTGAACTAACATGGAAATGGTAGTCCAAAAGCATTAAAAAAAAAAGGGGGGGGGTGGATATTTTAAGAAGGAAGTAAATGGTACTATCAAATGCTGTGGCTGACAGGACTGATCAGGTCACTTGATATAGTAATCCAGTGTAACTCATACCAGCAACTTCATCTTACAGATGAAGTAAGTGAGGGGACCAGGAACATAAACAGACATGCCCAACACCAACAACTGGCTGATGGATGAGCTGGAGGCAGGATCTGGTCTTCTGACTTTTCTTCTGGGCATGTTTCCTCTACACTGAGCTTCTTCTCTCGGGTGAGGGTTATACCCACTGCTAGTAGGCCTCTACATCCTTTGATAGGTTCTATGGTGGTTAATTTTATGTGTCAACATGGCTGGACTATGAGTCCCAGTTGTTTAACCAAACACTAGTTGTTGCTGTCATGGAGTACATACATGTGATTACATCAGTTGGCCTTGTATAGAGCAGATTACCTTCCATAATATAATCTAATTTAAGGTAGTGTGATCACCTTTCATAATGTAAGTTCTGGTAGCATAGTGCCTAAGGCATTTGACTGCTAACCAGAAGGCTGGCGGTTCAAACCCACCAGCCACTCCTCAGTGGGAAGATGGGGCAATTTACTTCCATAGTGAAACCACCTCAGAAACCCAAGGAGGGGTGACTATGAGTCAGATCTGACTCAATGGCAGTGAGAGAGAGAGAGAAAAAAAATGTACTGAATCAATGAGTTGAAAAGGGAGTTTCCCTAGGGTGTGTTCTGCCTCCAGGCTATAAATAAATGTTTCAGCAGAACTCTCACCTGACTGCTCCTGTTTCCACCCTATGAATCTTGGGATGCACATCTGCAGAAGTCTCCAGGCAGCCTGTCACTTGACTTATGGATTCTAGACTGGTCAGTCCCCACAATCACAAGAGCCAATGCCTTGAAGTAAATCTCATTTTCTCCCTCTCGCTCTCTTTATAGATGATAGGTAATCGAGAGAGAGAAAGAGTGATAGGGTGATAGGGAGATAGAGATAGAGGCAGATTCCCACTGAGTAAATCAATCAGTAAAAACTAACTCCCCTGACACAGCCACATCACCTTCACAGACCAAGAGAACACAGTCTTAGACAACTGAACAAGGCATCTGGTACTGGGCAGGATTCCAGGTCTTGTTCTAACACTTGGGCCTTATCTGTAGAGCTCCTCCATGAAAGAAAGAGATTCAAGTGACTTGAATCTCTGGGTCATATTTTGAACCATAATTTTCAATAACTCTAGTTATGTATTACATGACAAGCAGAGATGTCACAAGCTGTTGGCAGAAAAATAAAGCAAGTTTCTCTGCTACGATACGGGGTCTTTAAACAGGAACTTCATACCAGATTGCAAATGTAGAGGAGCAAACTTTGAATTCAGTAGAGTCAAAACAATGATAATGACATCATTCTCTTTGATGAGAAGTGAGTTGCATTATTATTCATGTAGAGGTCCCTGGGTGTCACAAACGGTTTATGCTTGACAACTCACCTAAAGGCTAGTGGTTCCAACCCACGCAGCACCACCATGAAAGAAAGTCCCAACAATCTGCTTCCATAAAGATTACAGCCCAAAACAAAACAAAACAAAAAAACTATGGAGCAGTTCTACTCTATAACCCATGGAATCATGGAATCCACTTGATGGTAAAGAGTTCTGTTTGTTTGCTTGTTTGTTTTGTCCACGCAACTGACATTCTTTAAAAATGGGTGCTTTCTCAAAGGCAGTGATTTTCAAATATCAAAGTGCACACGAATGATCTGGGAAGGCTCCTTCTTCAGAGATGCAGGTGTAGCCTAAAGTGGGATATGGCCTCTAAAGTTCAAAATTCTCTGCATCTTTATTCTGAGAGAAATTATGAACATGGCATTCCCCACATTTCAAAACTCAAAAATTTCAAAGATCAGGCTCCACAACTCATTCTCTGTGTGTGATTCTTGCAGGGCCAGAGGGTTAACAGGATGAGACATAAGTGGTCACAACCCCTGTGGTTTCAATGTTTTCATTAGCAGAGACATGTATAGCGCCACAGAGGTTTCCAGAAGCCCCCATCTGGCAAAGATGACTAATGGGGCTTTCCCACTGACATCCCAGCAAAGGTGCCAGAAGTATATTTGTTCCAGATCACAGCCCTAATAGGGCAGTTCCCTTGGGACATTTCCCAGACTGATGGCCTGTCTTCCTTTTACAACCTCTGAGACATCATATGTGTTACCTTCCTTTTCAAGGCATTGGACACAGAAATGCATCTCATCTGAAGCTCTGAAAGGAATGAACTCTTCACAGTAAATGTCCACCTTTCTATAAACTAGTAAGTTTTTCTTCTATTATGCGGATTGTAAGTTTCATCTACTTTTATACCCCATGGCCAAAGAAATGAAAAGTAGATAAGGTCTCACTAGAATCATAACTAAAGGAGCTCTGAGTAAGTTCAAAAGCAGATGAAAACTCATTTAGACATTATTGGCTGGTTGCTGAAAATCACCAAAGACATTTTTATAAAGCAGTGAGAAGGAACACAGTGATGGGTGATTGATTCGGTGGTGGGGTCTATCCTGTCGAACTTGCAAGAATATGTTCAGATGATACAGAATAAATTTATCCAGAGCCTAATCTTCACATCAAATATAATGTAATATCTCAAAATAGAGCTAAATTCCATGTTGTGACAGATACAATGCTGTGAGATTAATATTTGCTATTGTTTTCAGCTAGTAAAAAGAAAATGAACCAACTACCTTAATAAGAAGTGGGTGTCAGGAGAATGGGCACTTCTATTAACCAAGGGATCATGGGAAAGTTATATAATATTTCTAGGCTCCAATGTCTTCATCAGGAAAGTAAGGAGCCTGAATTATATAATCTCTAAAGTCTTTTATTTCTGACATTCCATAAGTCTCTAACAGTGAAGCATCCGTTGTTGATGAGTTTAACAGAGACATGAAGCATGGTGAATTATGTCTTAAAATAGAAAAATCATTAATTTTTCAACAAGAATAGTTACGCAGATAAAGATAGCAGGAAAAGAATGTGAAGGATTATAAGAACAGAGGAGTCTTTTGATGGTGCAGTTAATGCACTCGGCTGTTAACCGAAACGCTGGAGGTTCAAGTCCAACCAGAGGCACCTTGGAAGAAAGGTTTGATTTACTTCTAAACACTCAGCCATTGAAAACCCTATGGAACACAATTCTAATCTGACCCACATGCAGTCACATGAGTTGGTGTTCACTCAATGGCAATGCTATTTTTTGTTTGTTTTTTAAAGATACAATTGTTGCTGCTCAGGTCATTGAAATGCCAAATCCAGTCTTGAAGGATCCACCACCTCAAGGATGCCAAATCATATTTTCTAAACAAGGTCTTGCAAAATGGTAGCCCTGCTGCATATTAAAATGTTTGAGAAACAAACACATTAAAATAAGTTCTTTTACTGCCAGAGGCCTCAGAACTTTTTTTGCACCGTCCAACAGAACTTTCTGCAATGATGGAATTATTCTATGTAAGTACTTTCCAATATGATAGCCTATTAAACACTTGAAATGTAGCTGATGCAAGTAAGGCATAGTGCCTAAAGCATTTGACTGCTAACCACAAGGCTGGTAGTTCAAATCCACCAGCCACTCCTCAGAAGGAAGATTGGGCAATCTACTACCATAGTGATACTGCCTCAGAAACTCAAGGAGGAGTCACTATGAGTCAGATCCAACTCAAGGGCAGTGAGTTTGGGTTTTTTTGTTTTGTTTTGTTTTGTTTTTTGACTCAACTTTAATTAATTAATTGTTATTGTTGTGTACTATCAAGTCTGTCAAGTCAATTTCAACTCATAAGGACCTCGTATGACAGAGAAGATCTGCCTCATAAGATTTTCTTGGCTGTAATCTTTAGGGGAGCAGATCACCAGTTCTTTATCCACAGAGATGCTGAGTGAGTTTGAACCACCAACCTTTCAGTTAGCAGCCAACCACTTAACCGTTATGCACCAGGGCACCTTAATTTATATTTAAATGGCCACATTAGCTAGTGTTTGTGTATCTGTTTGTTTGTTAGGTGCCATCGAGTTCTTTCCGACTCATAGCGACCCTATGCACCACAGAATGAAACACTGCCCCGTCCCATGCCAATTCCGTGATCTCTGCTATACTTGATCCCATCCTCACAGTCACTGTGTCAATCCATTTTGTTGAGGGCCTTCTCCTCTTTCATCAACCCTCCACCTTACCAAGCATGACATCCTTCTCCAGGGAATGGTCCCTTCTGATAACATAACCAAAGGAGGTGAGATGAAGTCTGGTCATTCTCGCTTCCAAAGAGCAGTCCGGCTGCACTTCTTCCAGGACAGATTTGTTAGATCTTTTAGCAGTCCATGGTACTTTCAGCACTCTTTGCCAGCACCACAACTCAAAAGCATCAATTCTTCTTCGGTCTTCCTTATACATTGTCCAGCTCTCACATGTGTATGAGGCAATTGAAAATATCATGGCTTGTGTCAGGTGCACCTTAGTCCTCAAGGAGACATCTTTGCTCCTCAGCACTTGAAAGAGGTCCTTTGTAGCTGATTTGCCCAATATTATACATCATCTAATGTCCTGACTGCTGCTTCCATTGGCGTCAATTGTAGAACCAGGCAATGTGAAGTCTTTGACAGCTTCAATCTTTTCTCCATGTATCATGACGCTGCTCCAGTTGTGAGGATTTTTGTTTTCTTTATATTGAGATGTAATCCATACTGCAGACTGTAGTCTTTAATCTTCAACAGTAAGTGCTTCAAGTCATTCTCACTTTCAGCAACCAAAGTTGTGTCATCAGTGTATCACAGGTTGTTAATGATTCTTCCTCTAATCTTGATGCCACGTTCTTCTTTGTATAGTCCAGTTTCTCAGACTATTTGCTAGCATACAGATTGAATAAGTATGGTGAAAGGATACAACTGTGATGTACTCCCTTCTTGATTTTAAACCATGCAGTGTCCCCTTGTTCTGTTTAAATGACAGCCTTATGGTCTATGTACAGGTTCCTCATGAGTACAATTAAGTGTTCTGGAATTCCCATTCTTCTCAATGTTATCCACAATTTGTTATGATCCACACAGTCAAATGCTTTTGCATAGTCAATAAAACACAAGTAAACATTGTTCCAGTATTCTATGTAATACAGCTTTATACCATACATGTTTACAATCTAAATAGTCCTAAGAGAAAGATATGCTCATGGCATTTCTCAAATATATTCAACCATGGAACTGTGTTATCAAGGAACTAAAATTCCATGTGAAATCATCTGGGAAGACTAAGCTGTGAGCCATCCTCTGGGTGGCTGAAGCCACAGGAGACCACTTTATTGTCAACATTCTAATTGGCCACCACAGATATCAGTCATCACCTGGTGAAAGAAACCAGGCTGTCCCACTGTTCCCTATGTATCATAATGTCACCAATGACATCAAAATTGCCCACATCCTGACAGACACCCTTGGCCTCTAAGTGAATATCTAGTTAGAGAGATTCAACTAATGTTAAGTAAGTGCCTGTCCCTTTCCACAGAACATATAACAATGATACTCTGGGTCCATGGGGCTTTGCAGTTGCCATTCTCGCATACATTGGTTTATATAATTATTGCAACCACCAGTGAGATCAGTGGCATTCCATTTAATAGGTGAAGTGACTCAGTTGCTCAAAATCACACAATTAGTTGACCTCAGTCTATCGCTTCATGTTCCATGGAGTCTCTTGGTATTGCAAGTGGTTAAGCACTCAATGGCTAACTGAAAGGTTGGAGGTTTGAGTCTCTCCAGAGTACCTTAGAAGATAGATCTGGTGTTCTACTTCCAAAAAATCAGCCACTGAAAACCCTATGGAATATATTTCTACTCACACACAAATGGGGTCACCGTGAGTAGGATTCAACTCCAACACAATTGGTTTAGTTATTCTAATGATTTCATTTTGAGTAGATTTTTTTCCTCAAAATTTCTGGGATCCATGAAAACATTATTCAATGAACACATTCTTAAAATACCAAAAAAACTTATATATACTTGGGTAAAGCACTTTGATTTACAGAGTTTGCTCATACATGTCTTGAGAATGATGAAAAATCCAAGAAATTTGTAATTGTAATGGAATAAAAGAGAACAATATGATCATTCACAAACAAGTATATAATTTGCATCTTCCAAGAAATCCTCCTGGAATAATCATGTGCCTCTCAACTAAAAATCCACTTTGGTGTGTAAAGAAGCAGTTACAAACATTATTTGCCCAATTATTTCTCTCCTCTCGGGTATGCAGTCAATTCAGTGTTTCTAAGTGCTATTTATTTAGGCTGCAATTGCACACATAACTGCTCGTTTTTGCACGTAATTCAGGCTTCGCTTCTCTGGTGGTAACTTATGGGTCAAAGTCCTTGAATCAATTTGTTGTTGCATCAAATATGCATGCATTTGTCACTGACTTATACAATTACAGAAATCAAGGATTTTTCAGCAGACTATTGTTTCTTGAACCATCATTTGTCCTTATAGGAAATTGACCAAGTTCTGCAGTTGCACTATGACCCAGAGTTCCAAATCTAGCCATTGCCAAGAGAAGACAATGTAAAGCCTGAAGCAAGATATCAATGAGATAACTTACTTCCACCAATTACCCAGGTACAGTCAGCTTTTAACAGGACCCACCACACTTACCCTGGCTCTCTAGCTTAAAATGTAATCACTTAAAAATGTAATACATTGTTGTTGTTGTTGTTGTTAAGTGCCGTCGAGTCATTTCCGACTCATAGCGACCCCATGCACAGCAGAACGAAACACTGCCCGATCCCGCGCCAGCCCCACAATCCCTGCTTACTTGATCCCATCATCGCAGCCACCGTATCAATCCATCTCATTGAAGGCCTCCCCCTCTTTCGTCGACCCTCCACCCTACCAACCAATGTAATACATAGCAGTCATTATTTTATCTGTAACAGATCTGTAGACATTTAATATAATTATTTTAATTTATTGTGATATACTCTCAATAAAAATTTAGACCACATTCCATTTCATTAGAATATAGCATGTAAATATGCCATCTGTGGTAATCTCAGTGGTTTAAGAAACCTCAAGGCAAAGAAAAGTGGGGGGGGGGGAAGGAATGAATGATCAACAGTAAAAAGAAATGAACTATCAAGCTATGAAAACACATTGAGGAACTTTAAATGCATCTTGCTAAGTAAAAGGAGCCAGTCTGATAAGACTACATATTGTTTAACTCCAACTACGAGATATTCTGGATAAGGCAAAACTATGTTGTTGTTGTTGTTGTTTGCCATCGAGTCGGCCCCGACTCTATAAATCAATGGTTGTCAGGGGTTCAGAAAGAGGGAGGAAAAAATGACTAGGTGGAGCCTATTTGGGAGCTCTGGTGTTGTAGTGCCTAAGGCATTTGATTGCTAACCAGGAGACTGGCAGTTCAAACCCACCAGCCACTCCTTGGAAGGAAAACTAGGTAATCTACTTCTATAGTGATACTGCCTTGGAAACCCAAGGAGGGGTCACTATGAGTTGGATCTGACTTGACGGCAGCGAGATGCCATTTTTAGACCAGTGAAACTATTCTGCATGATACTGTAATGGCAGAGGGGAGCCGTGGTGGCACAAGGGTTAAACACTCAGCTGCTAACCTTACTCAGTGACTGTGTGGGAAAAAGACTTGAAGATCTGCTTCCATAAGATTACAACCAAGAAAACCCTATTGGACAGTTCTACTATGTCACATGGGGTCATTATGAGTTGGAATAGACTCAACGGCACACAACCACAACAATTGTAATGGTGGACATATGATAAGCATTTCTCAAAACCCATACAATTGTACAACACAGGGTGAACTCTAATGTAATCTATGGTCTTTACTTAATATTAACATATCAGTACTGGTTCATCAATTCCAATAAATGGACCACACAGATGAAAGATATTAATAATAAGGGAAATTGTGTGTGGTGGGAGAGAGGGATATATGAGTGCTCTTGCTATTTTCTGTGTCATTTTTCTGTGAACTTAAAATTTCTCCGAAAAATAAAAACTATTTAAATAAGTGAATGAATGAACAGAATGTTAGTTGGAAAGAATCACTCTCCAGACAGTTAACACATGGTATTTTAAATGATGCGAAAGGCAATACCAATGTGGATGAAGTATGCCCAACTTAACCAAGGCAAATGATGACTATAAGAAATATATACAAGACTAAATGTCCTTATTGGCAAATGCTATAACATGTACAATTGGCAAGCACAGCAGAAACAACCCAAAAATATGTGAGTGATTACATGTTGTTGTTAGGTGTCATCAAGTCAGCTCTGACTCATAGCGACCTTGTGTACAACAGAACAAAACACTGCCTTGTCCTGTGCCAACTTAACAATCCTTGCTATTCTTGAGCCCATTGTTACAGCCACTGTGTCAATCCTTCTTGTTGAAGGCCTTCCCCTTTTTCTCTAACCCTCCACTTTACCAAGCATGATATCCTTCTCCAGGGAATGGTCCCTTCTGATAACATGACCAAAGGAGGAGAGACTGCCATTCTCACTTCCAAGGAGCATTCTGGCTGCACTTCTTCCAGGACAGATTTGTTAGTTTTTGGAAGTCCATGGTACTTTCAGTATTCTTCACCAACACCACAACTCAAAAGTATCAACTCTTCTTCAGTCTTCCTTATTCATTGTCTAGCTCTCACATGCATATGAGGTGATTGAAAATACCATGGCTTGTGTCAGGTGTACCTTAGGCCTCAAGGAGATATCTTTGCTTCTCAGCCCTTAAAAAAGGTCCTTTGCAGCCGATTTTCTCAGTGCAATATGACATCTGATGTCTTAACTGCTAATTCCATTGGTGTTGGTTGTAGAACCAAGTAATATGAAATCTTTGACAACTTCAATCTTTTCTCCATTTATCATGATGCTGCTTATAGGTCCAGTTGTGAGGATTTTTGTTTTCTTTATGTTGAGATGTAATACATACTCAGGCATTAGTCTTTAATCTTCATCAGTAAGTACTTCAAGTCATCCTCACTTTCAGCAAGGTGTGTTGTCTGCCTATCACAGATTGTTAATGATTCTTCCTTCAATCCTGATGCCACATTCTTCTTCATATAGTCCAGCTTCTTGGTTTATTTGCTCAGCACACAGATTGAATAAGCATGGTGAAAAGATACAACCCTGACACACTCCATTCCTGATTTTAAACCATGCAATATCCCCTTGTTCTGTTCAAACGACAGCCTCCTGGTCTATGTACAGGTTCCTCATGAGCACAATTAAGTGTACTGGAATTCTTATTCCCCTCAATGTTATCCATAATTTGTTATGATCTGCACAGTCATTATTGACTATGGTTTTGCATAGTCAATAAAACATAAGTAAACATTTTTCTGGTATTATTTGCTTTCAGCCATGATCTATCTGGCATCAGCAATGATATCCCTCATTCCACCTCCTCTTCTGAATCCAGCTTGTATTCCTGAAAGTTCCCTGTCAATATACTGCTACAACCATTTTTGAATTATCTCCAGCAAGATTTTGCTTATATGTGATATTAATGGTATTGTTCAATACTTTCCACATTCTGTGGGACCACCTTTATTTGGAATGGGTACAAATATGGATCTCATCCAGTCAGTTGGCCAGATTTCCAAATTTCTGACATAGACCAGGAAGTGCCTCCAGCATAGCATCTGTTTGTTGAAATATCTCAGTGAGTATTCCATCAGTTCCTTGTTCTTTGCCAATTCCATCAGTGCAGCTTTGATTTCTTCCTCAAATACCATTGGTTCTAGATCCATATGGATGAACGTTGCCATATGGATGAACGTTGAACAGTTCTTTTTAGTACAATGACTCTGTGTATTCCTTCCATCTTCTTTTTATGTTTCCTGCATCATTCAATATATTGCCCATAGAATCTTTCAATATTGCAACTCAAGGCTTGAATTTTTTCTTCAGCTCTTTCAGCTTGAGAAATGCTGAATGTGTTCTTCTCTTGTGGTTTTCTAACTCAAGGGCTTTGCACATTTCATTATAATAATTAACTTCATCTTCTTGAGTTGTTCTTTGAAATCTTCTGTTCAGCTCTTTTAGCTTGTATTTCTTCCATTTGCTTTAGCTACTCTCCATTCAGGGGCTCTGGTGGTGTCATACCTAAGGCATTTTACTGCTAACTAGAAGGCTGGCAGTTCAAGCCCACAAGCCACTTCTTGGAAGGAAGATTGGACAATCTACTTCCTTAGTGATATGGCCTCAGAAAACCAACGAGGGGTTGCTATGAGTCAGATCCAACTCAACAGCAGTGAGTTTCGTTGTTCTTTTTACTCTCCACTCAAGGGCAAGTTTCAGAGTCTCTTCTGACATCCGTTTTTGTCTTTCCTTCCTTTCCTGTCTTTTTTTTAATGACATAGTACTTTCTTCATGGATAGTGTTCTTGATGTCATCCCATAATTCCTCTGGTTTTTGGTCACTGGTGTTCAATTCATCAAATCTACTCTTTAGATGGTCTATAATTTCAGAAGGGATGTAATCAAGGTCATATTTTGTCTCTGGTGGACTTGTTTTAATAGTCTTCAGCTTCAAATTGAATTTGCATACGAGCAGTTGATGGTCTTTTCCACAGTCAGCTCCTGGCCTTGTTTTGGCTGAAGATATTGAGCTTCTCCATTGCCTCTTGCCACAGATGTAGTCAATCTGATTCCTGTGTATTCCATCTGGCAAAGTCCATGTGTATAGCCACTGCTTATGTTGTCGAAAAAAAACGTATTTGCAATGAATAAATCATTGGTCTTACAAAATTGTATCATGTGATCTCCAGTATTATTTCTATCACCAAGGTCATATTTTCCAACTACCAGCAATTCTGCTTTGTTTGCAACTTTTGCATTCCAATCATCAGTGATAAGAAGCACATCTTGATTGCATGTTTGGTCAATTTCAGCCTGCAGAAGTTGGTAGAACTCTTCAATTTCCTCATCTTGGCTTTGGTGGTTGGTGAGGAAATTTGAATAATAATAGTATAACTGGTCTTCCTTGAAGGCATATGAATATTTTTCTACCACTGACAGCATTATACTTCAAGATAGATCTTGAAACATTCTTTGTGGTGATGAATGTCATGCCAGTCCTCTTCATTTTGTCATTTCCAGCATAGTAGATCATATGGTTGTCTGATTCAAAATGAGTAAACCAGTCCATTTCAAGTCACTAATGCCTAGGATAAAGATCTTTATGTATTCCATTTCATTTTTGACAACTTCCAATTTTCCTAGATTCATACTTCATACATTCCATGTTCCAGTTGTTAATGGATGTTTGCAGATGTTTCTTCTCATTTGGAGTCATGTCACACAGCAAATGGAGGTCTCAAAAGCTTCACTCTATCCACATCATTAAGGTCAATTTTATTCTGAGGAGGCAGCTCTTCTCTAGTCACATTTTGAGTGCCTTCCAACCTGAGGGGCTCACCTTCTGGCACTATATCAGAAATGCTGAATGCGTTCTTCCCTTTTGGTTTTCTAACTCAAGGTCTTTGCAAATTTCATTATAGTAATTAACTTCGTCTTCTCGAGCTGCCCTTTGAAATCTTCTGTTCAGCTCTTCTATCTTGTCATTTCTTCCACTAGTTTTAGCCACTCTTTGTTCAAGGGCAAGCTTCAGAGTTTCTTCTGACATGCATTTTGGCCTTTTCTTCCTTTCTCATCTTTTTAATGGCATAGGACAAGGCAACATTTTGTTCTGTTATTCACAAGGTCACCATGAGTTACAGATGACTCACTGGCTGCTATCAACAAAAGCCTCATGAATTGAATGGTGACAGTCTGAAGTATGAATTCTGACCCTTCCACTTACCAGCTCAGGGAACTTGAGAAACATAGTTAACTCTCTAAGACTTGGTTTTTATATCTTGTTTTTATATCTTTAAAAATAAAAATAGTATTCATCTCACATAGTTGTTGTAAGAAATGAATGAGATAATATATGCAGCATACAGTGTCCAGCACATAGTAGGTTTTTAATTAATTCTTTTCCTTCAGAAGTAAAAAGAAGAGACAAGACAGAAAATAACAAATGCTGGCAAGGTTGTGGAGAGATTGGGACTCTCATACGCTGCTGATGGGACTGTAAAATGGTACAACCACTGT
>NW_006921794.1:1020322-1048731 GCF_000298275.1 Orycteropus afer afer
AAGAAGAAGAAGAGGCAATTCCATCAAGGATAAGGGAGCCCCTAGCACGCTCATCACTTTTTATGGTGAAAACTGATACCTGTGTGTTCTCCTCTCTACCCTTCTGTTGCTCTAAATAGACTTCTCACTGACATAGTTCAAAATCTAGAGAAGCTCATCACAAACTAGTTCCCATAAGATGATAATAGGTGTTCCTTGGTAAAGAGGTTAGGTTTTGTGGTTAGTTTAATGTGGAGAAAATACCCATGGAATCTTTTTCCATCAAAAACCTAATAGTAACTCAAGGAGCTGGTGAGAAACACTATTCTTAAGGTGTACATCCTTTATGCCCACCACTCATTTGTCAGTTTGTTGTACTGTGGTGACTTGCACATTGTTGTTATGCTGGAAACTATGCCACTCATATTTCAAATGGTAGACAGGTTTCAACAGAGCTTCCAGAGTAACCAGGGTAGGAAGTATGGCTTGGTTATCTATTGCAGAAAATTAGCCAATAAAAACCTTACGGATCACAACAGAATATTGTCTGATATGATGCTGGAGGATGAGCCCCCTAGATTGGAAGTAACTCAAAATACAGTGTTCACAACAAGGGACTTTAGCACACTAACCATTATGAAACTAGCACAGGACTGGGTAACATTGGGTTCTGTTGTACATAGGGTCACTACGAGTCAGATCCAACTCAGTGACAACTAACAAAACAACATATTTGTTGTAATAAGAAGGCAATGACAGATTAAGAGTAAGGCTTCCGAGTGGGGCTCCACCATTCACCAATTCTCCATTGCCTGCAGGCTCACATCCAAATCTTCCCCCTCTCCCACATCCTCTGTAGAATAGTCTACCTCATGCCTTTTACTTAGGTCTCACCAAACCATCAGGGTACTCCATGCTCTTTCAGGCAACAGATGCTACTCCTGCCACATGCTCTTCCTTTGTCTTCTCCACCTGGCCAAATCCTACATTCAGTCAATGCCATCACCTCTTCTTCAAGCTGCCTTGATCCCTCATCAAGCCCTGGTCAGACTAGCTGGTAATATCATTCTCTCCTCCCCCATAGTGCTTTCTACATTGCACTCTAAGCATTTATTGACATTTTTGTCTCTTGTGAAGAATACTGAACGCACAGTGGATTGCTAGAAGAATGAACTAATCAGTCTTAGAAGAAATACAACCAGAATGTTCCTTAGAAGCAAGAATGATGAGACTTCAGCTCGCTACTTTGGACACATCAGAAAAGACCAATTACTTGAAAAGGACATGGTGTTTGACAAGTAGAGGCTCAGTGACAATAAGGGAAACCCTCAATGAGGGTCAATTAATGCACTCAAATTTGGCAATGATAATGAAGATGGCATATGACCAGGCATTTCATTCTGTTATACATAAAATTATCATGAATCAGTGCCAACTTGATGGCAACTAACAACATCTAGATTGTCACATAAATCAAGGACAGGGATGTTTTTGTTGACATAATTATTATTATTACTTTCATCATTAATAACAACTTTATGTATGTGTGTATGTATATATATATATATATATGTATGTATATATATATATGTATATATATATATATGTGTGTATATATATTTATTTATTTATTTATTTATCTTTTATAGAGGACTTACCATGAGGTAGGCACTGTACTAAGAGCTTGACATATAGTCATTCCTTTAATCTTCTCAATGGCAATATGAATTGGGTAACATTATTTTGCCCATTTTTACAAGTAGGGAAAGTGAGGCACAGAGAAGTTAAGTTATTTGCCCAAGATCACACAGCTGGTCAGTGGCAAAGCTAGTCACCTACTACATTGTGTAGTGCCTTATCACCATTGTTTTTATTATTAATTCTGTTTGCTCCAATGTCTAGTTCAATGCTTGTGATGTAGTAAATGCTCAATAAACATTTGTTGGATGAATAAAGAAATGAGCTACTCCTTGGAAGGAAGATTGGGCAATCTACTTCCATAGTGATACTGCCTCAGAAACCCAAGAAGGGGTTGCTATGAGTCGGGTCCGACTCGACAGCAAATACCAACAACAACAACATACAAAAGTAGAAAAAAAAAACCTCTATCTACTGGGATTTCATTAGAACATTGTCTACATATTGACATCTACCCAGTTTGTACAGTTAGAAAGAACTCCCCAAAATATCTAGTCTAACTTTTACTCTTAAGTATGTTGTTGTTGTTATGTGCCGTCGAGTCGGACCCGACTCATAGAGACCCCTCCTTGGGTTTCTGAGGCAGTATCACTACGGAAGTAGATTGCCCCATCTTCCTTCCGAGGAGTTGCTGGTGAGTTTGAACTGCCAGCCTTCTGGTTAGCAGTCAAGTGCCTTAGGCACTACGCTACCAGAGCTCCCATATATCTTAAGTATATAAGGTACAATTTATTCTCATTTTACAAAGGTATCGACAAAGACACAAAAATTTAAATGATTTGTTCAAGGTCATTTACTAGCTCTGCTTTTCTGCGTTCTCACTACTTTTAAGTTATGTTTTCATCTGAAATAGTTTGTTACAGTCATTCCTGAAATATGTTTTCCTCTTATGTACACCCTATTTAATCTAAGAGAGTTGAGATGTTTTTTTGAAATTTTTCTACAATGCTAGCTACTAATACTCTCATAGTGTTTCTCATGTGCCAGGCATTGTTCTAAGAATTGTATGTGAATTAACTTATTCACTCCTTGTATGTTGTTAGGTGCCACCAAGTAGGGTCTAACTCATAACAACCTTGTGCATAATAGAAAGAAACATTGTCCTGTCATGCACCGTCCTCACAATCATTGCTATGTTTGAGCCCATTGTTGTAGCCACTTTGTCACTAAGGGTCTCCCTCTTTTTACACTGACCTTCTACTTTACCAAGTATGTTGTTTTTCTCCAATAACTGGTCCCTCCTATGACATGTACAAAGTAAGTAAGTAAGACAAAGTTTCTCTATCCTGCTTCTAAGGAGCATTCTGGCTGCATTCCCTCCAAGACAGATTTGTTCATTTTTCTGGTAATTCATGGTATATTCAGTACACCTACTAATCATTTATGTCTCCTTGAGGACTAAGGTGCGCCTGACACAAGCCATGATATTTCCAATTGCCTTGTATGCATGTGAGAGCTGAACAATGAATAAGGAAGACCGAAGAAGAGTTGATGCTTTTGAGTTGTGGTGCTGGCGAAGAATGCTGAAAGTATCATGGATGGACTGCTAAAAGAACTAACAGATCTGTCCTGGAGGAAGTGCACCCGAAATGCTCCTTGGAAGCAAGAATGACCAGACTTCATCTTACCTACTTTGGTCATGTTGTCTGAAGGGACCATTCCCTGGAGAAGGATGTCATGCTTGGCAAGGTGGAGGGTTGATGAAAGAGCAGAAGGCCTTCAATGAGATGGATTGACATAGTGGCTGTGACAATGGGCTCAAGCATAGCAAGGATCATGGGGCTGGTGCATGATCGGGCAGTGTTTCGTTCTGCTGTTCATGGGGTCTCTATGAGTTGGAGATGACTCGACGGCACCTAACAACAACAACAACTAATCATTTATTGACTATCTTGTTATCCAACATTTTGCATTTATGAAAACTTGAAAAAAATTCTCAGGCAATTCCTCTGATGGTCTGGGCCCCATGCAGGGCCACAGCCAGGCCAGGGAGCCCTTCACCAGCCACCCAGAATGATATACTGGAAATCCCATTGATGACTGGGGCACACAAAAGACAGCGGCCAACCAGAGCAGGATGCCTTCTCCATTCTTCAATGTCTTGGTCCAGCCACCAAGGGTTTACACAAGTTCGCAGGTAGACAGGGGGATATTTGGCAAGGGCATGAAGATGCTGGGGAGGTCAGTGGAGGAAGACAGAAAAGGAGAGAGGAAAGGGGGCCATGTGGGGTTGTGGGCTGGAAATAATGAAGGACAAACAGAGTGTCCACCCAGGACAGGTTCTGGGAGGTGGGTGGCAAGTGGTAGGCAACACCTAACCACCACCACCACCACCTCTACCCTCATGGGCTCTACAATGGTAGGGAAGCCATGGTGGGGAGTGGGGCCCTGCTAAGTCTTATACATTCCAAGATCCACCAGGGGTGCCCAACAGGTGGTGAGTTAGGTAGGGAGACACCAGCCCTAAAGACAGGGTGCAACTCCCAACTTTCACATAATGCTGATTTCACATAACAACCTGGTCTTTCCAACCCAATCACATCAATTAGGAGTGTGTATATTTTTCACACATTTCAAATGCATCAATTTTTCTTCCATCTTCTTCCTCAAAAAAATCCTGAATTAGATATTATTGATGTAACCTCCTGTAGTGCAGTGAATTGCTTGGTAGGGCTTTTCTAACCACAGTCTTTGTAACTCCCACCAGATTACTGGGTGGGACTATGTAAATAAGGTGTGTAGAACTCTGATGTTGGGATTGGTTAGTTTTGTCATTCTGCCAGGCTCAAAATGAGCCTTCCTAGAGACAGAAAGGGAGCTCTGGTGGCATAGTTCCTAAGGCATTTGACTGCTAATCAGAAGGCTGGCGGTTCAAACTCACTAGCCACTCCTCATATGGAAGACTGGGCAATCTACTTCTGTAGAGATAACACCTCAGAAACCCAACAAGGGGTCTCTATGAGTCGGAACCAACTCAACAGCAATGAGTTTGGTTTTTTTGGTTTTAGAGGAAGAAAGAGGATCTCACAGCCATCAAGAGGGAAGAGCAGCAGGTGAAGTGCAGTGTGTCTTTGCCCCAAGATCCCTGAGCTGGGCCTCCTTGGCTGAGAGATGTCCAGCTGAGAGACAGCCGCAGAGGAACCAAAAGACATGAAACAGAGCAGCAGGCTTACCTGGCCCATGGATTGAGAAAGCTGAGTGTCCTTGGGCAGGAATGCACCTAGGTGTACCTGTCAGCAGAACTAAAAGAGCTTTGTAACACTTGCCTGAGCAGGGCAGAGGCTAGGTGGAGAAGCTAAGGGCCAGAAAGTCATGTCTGAGGGCACAGCAGAGGGGAGACTGTCCCAATCAAAGAATTGTATCCCAAGAGCATTCCTGAACCTGAATTGTACCCTGTTACTTCCCTAATAAATCCATAATTGTGAATATTGTCTGTAAGTTCTGTATGGCCATTGCAAAGAATTATCAAACCCAGCAGAGAAGTAGTGAGTGCCATGGGAGAGATGGTTGGTGTCAGAATTGGTAAAAGGCTGGAGGGTGGCAGCATGTCTGGTGTCATGGGAATAAACCTTGGGCTGTTGATGGAGATTCTGTCTTTCTCTTGTGAAGTTAGAGGAGGTCAGAAGATGCTCCCCCACATCCTTTTTGCACCTCCATTTTACAGATTAGGAAACTAAAGCATAGAGGGATTGGCTAAGAACTTTGCCCCATGGCACACTGTTGGTGAATGACAGGATTTGTATCAAACCAGAGGTCATCTGGCTCCAAGTGCCATACTCTTAGCCTCACTGCCGTTCTGTCATTACTCCCAGAAAGGAGTGCTGAATGGAGAGAGAGGGGAAAGTTTCTCAGACAAGGCAATGTCTGTTCATTCTTGCTGACATCAGATGATAATATGATGTTCCACTTATATAAGTTACTCTGTATACCAGCAAAGTTTGCTCAAATTAATTTTTGAATCAAGTTTTTTTTCACAAGATAAATAATTTATAGGAACCAAGCCATGACTCCACCCAGGAGGTGGCTCAGGCATGTTAATGCTTCAACAAACTTCACAGCTAATATTGGTAGCATAAGTGGTAGATATGAATACTAAATCAGGCACTGCATGTGTCCCCATGTGAGCCATCTACAATGTGGGTACAGATTTGGGTCTAGGCTAATGAAATTCACAGTTATAAGGCCATCTGCCCTCCAGTGGATTCACCTCTACTCTGCTCTATGCAGGCTTTCAGTCTCCTTGACATAGTCCTGGGATGGAAATTTGCATTTGCTTTGAAATCAGATCTTACTAGTTCATTTCTGAAGACACGGCAGCATACATCAAAATGAAGATCTAATCACCCGCTGTTCTGATGGAGAAGATTTATTTTACCAGGATGTGTAAAATGATTGCTTCTCATTTGTCATCATGCTCAGCACTCCAGGCTGAAAGGAAGACACATCCTGAAAGATAAGATAGGACACCAGAAACTAATTCTGAATTTTCTCTTTAAAACATACATACACACACACTGCAGAAGACAGGGTCCATTGGAGGCAGTTCTTTTGAAAATTGCTACCCAAAGTTCTGAGAATAAACAAGAGTAGTAGGAAGAAGAAAGAAAACAGTCAAACTCTGAGGACAAAAGAAATTCAGATTTATTCAAGCAAAGCAAAATCAGATGAGAAAAGGGTGGGTGCTCTGTGTTACCGCAAAGAAAAGATTCTGTGTAAAACCAAGCAGAGGAAGAGCACTATGAGGCAAGATTAGAAAGGCCATTCCTTGCCAAACATCTCCTTCCTTTGTCGTTGTTGTTGTTAGCTGCCATCAAGTTGGCCCCCAACTCATGGTGACCACAGAAGCAATGGAACATAATGCTGCCTGATCCTGTACCATCCCCACGACCACTTGTAAATCGGACCATTGTGATCCATGGGGTTTTCACTGGCTGTTTTTCAGAAGTAGATCACCAAGCCTTTTGTCCTAGTCCATCTTAGTCTGGAAGCTCAACTGCAATCTGTTCAGCATCATAGCAATGTATTCAGTATCACAACAACACTGACAGATGGGTGGTGCCTGCACACGAGATGCACTGGCTGGGAATTGAATCCAGGTCTCCCACATGGAAGGTGAGAATTCTACCACTTAACCATCAACTTCCCCCTTCCTTCCTTTATGAAGGGAGCTCAGGTCACGTAGTGCCTAAGGCATTCAACTGCTAACCAGGAGGCTGGCGGTTCAAACCCACCAGCCACTCCTTGGGAGGAAGATTGGGCAATCTACTTCCGTAGCGATACTGCCTCAGAAACCCAAGGAGGGGTTACTATGAGTCAAATCAACTCCAAGGCAATGAGTTTGGTGTTTTTTTGTTTTCCTTTATAAAGGGCTAAATTCTACAACTAGGTTTTATTCCTTTCTTTGTCTTAAGGCTTTTTGCCTATTACAGGCATTCCAATCTTTCTTTGCCTTCCTCACATAGTTCTTAGTGAATCTGTCTTCACTCATGCATATGACCTTGTGCTTCACAGGCTATAGCTGACTGGAGCATATTATACATATGAGCCAAGGAGAGATGGTCCAAAGGCTTGGCTGACTTAGGCTGATTCACTTTCTCTAGACTTAGAACTAAGAGGAATGAAGATGATAACTCTTCAATAGAGAGTCGAGAGTTAAGTTCAGGTAGAGCCAGGATTAGGGTTGGTGCCATGGTCTGTCAAAGACTATACGTAAACTGAAGTTATGGGGGGGTGTGGTAGTTATGTTTGTGTGTCAACCTGGCTGGGCCTGGCTGAGTGGCTGGGTAGCTGGTGGTAGTTATTCCCCATGATGAGACCGGCAATCAGCTCCATGGTGGGATCTACCACAAGCAGCTGAGTAGCTGCCTTTGGGATTGTGGTCTGCTTCCTATATTTAAGGAGAAGCCTTGGGAATAGTCTCTAGCCTATGGCACACTTGGACCCTGCATGTAGTCATGTTGTTGCTTAGCAGCCTGCTATGCTCTGCTGACCTTGGGACTTACAATGGACTTAAGTTAATGGCCTGCCATGTGGTTTGGTAACATTGGGACTGTGCCTTTTTACTTGTCAACCTTGGGGCTTCTCAGCTTCAGCAGCCCAGCAGCTGTCTGAGTGAAGAAATGCCTCTAGGTCCAGTGGCCTTGGAACAGGAAACGGAGTTGGACCCCAGGGTTGAGGGGCTTTCACCCAGCCCCTAGAGCCTGGCACTTTGAACTTGAACTTAAAGCCTACAAACTGTAAGAGAATAAACTCCTGTTTGTTAAGGCCTTCCCATTTGTGGTATATTTCTTGTCAGAGTGGCACTAGGTAACCAGAACAGAGGTAAGGTATGAGTAGAAGAAAAAAGCCAATCTGAGGAAAGAAGAATATAGCAATAATGGCAAACAGAGGAAAGACCATGTGCCCTATAATCCTGGTTCTGGAATTCCCAATTTAAGCTTCTGGCTATATATTGTTTCTGATTCTTGAGGCTCAATGAGATGCATGTCACATACATTCTTACCTTGCTCCAAATCTTGTATTTATATGAGCTTGTCTCATTGGGGTTACTATTCCTGGTAACCAAAGAATCTTGACTAATTATAAATAAATATAGCAGATCTTGATATGTTACACCTGGCACCTAAGCCAACATCTGCCATGCTCACAACATTTCTCAAAAAGATTATATGGCCATATTGAGTCCAGAGAATGCCTCCCTTTCAAATGACAGAGGTTCTTCCTTCTAGAGTTCTTCATACAATTTCACTTGAAATATTTAAGGTGGCTACCAGGGTCTGAATAGTCCTGAATGACACAGTAGTTTGTGCTCCACTACTAATCTAAAGGTTGACAGTTCAAAACTGTGGGAAAAGATCTGACAATCTGCTTGTATAAATATTACAGCCAAGAAAACCCTAGGTAGCACTTTAGTACACATGAGTGAAAATTGAGTCAGAATCAACTCGACAGCAATGAGTTTTGGGTATCACGTTCTGGGGTTCTAGCTAGAGAGTAGACGATTGTAAGACATAATTAGTCCAAAGTTAGTTGATTATCTGACAGACATGTCTAGAAAATAAATGCAAACATGAGAAGGATGTCTAAGCTGATCACCTCTACCTCCTAGCCTTGAGATCTGAGAATTGCCTTGATCTCTTTTGTCAGACTGCAAATGCCCAGTTCTTTCAACATTTCTCTTATTACACTATCCTCATATTTCACCGTCTGGTCACTTAATCCTCATCCAGATGCTCCCCCATTTGCCAATGTCCCTCTTAAAGAGTGAAGTAAACAAATATGACCTGATCAATGCAGTATTCACTAGAATCGTTACCTCTTTAATCTGATTTTACTTCTGTAAACACTGCTTAGGACAGCACTTCCTGTTATTAAAGCCATGCCTTAGCAGTGGCTCCATCTGAGCTTGGGGTCACCTCAATTGTCAAAGTAGTAACAACTTGGACACAGGTTTTGAAAGAAGGCTGGAAGAGGTGGCTGTGTGAGCAGTGAGTCACCTGATTAAGGAGAAAGGCTCACTTTGGGGAATAATGGCCAATAAATGGGAAAGGAGGTGAAAAATTCCAGTGACAAATTTTAGTTTTGCAGTTTTGCCTCTGGTTGGCTGTGGGAGTTCAGGACCATGGAGACAGCCAACCCCAAGTCTTCAGACCAAAGTTTCCATCTACCTCCAGACTAAATTATACCAAAAGCCATCTCTCAATCCTCTCTCACCTCCACACCTCAAGGTTTACTGTGTGAGCATACTTGGATCCAGGGTAACAAATTGTTCCACTGTGAAAGTATCTTGCAATTCAAGAAACAAAATCAGAAAAAGTTGTCCCAATACACATGAAAGTGCATAAAGGTGCAGCACGATGGAGCAATGGAAACTGCCTTCAAGTCAGGAATAGGCTGTATGGTGCATCACTGCAATGCAATGACAGGATCCTATATGAGCATGTGCGTACACACACACACGGAAAACTCATTGTGTCTCTGAGCATTAGGGGAGGTAAGCAATCTGTGTGGGTTCATGACTTCCATATTAAATTTGAGCTATGAACATGGAATGATTGACAAAGTAATTTTCTTGAAAACTATCCACAAGGATTCTTCTACAAAGGCTCACTCCTCAATTTCACCCCAATCACATATGCATGTCACATCTATGTACAGAGCCAAATCACAGACAGTTACTCAAAATATTCCAAAAGAACACAAAATCCATCTCTTCATTCAGTCAAAGGATCTCAATTATCTACTAATCACTTACCTAAAGAAACATGAGAAAGGAGAGAAATTCCTCCAAGAATTTACTCTGTATTCAGATTTAGACTCTGTACTAAATAGTTCAATATAACACAAGCCTTGGCAACATATGACCACACATCCCATTAATTATGAAGACATAACATATTTAGGAGTTTAAAGGTAGGGAAGGCTGAGTGAGGGCTGGCCCACTAAAATTTCCTAAAAAGGGGGTATCAGAGCTGAATTATGTCTCCCTGGGTGGTACAAAGGAGCCCTGGGAGCATAGTGGGTCATCAGTTGGCTGTTAACTAAAAGATTGGTGGTTCAAACCCACCAGCCACTCCACAGGAGAAAGATGTGGCAGTCTGCTTCCATAAAAGATTTTCAGCCTTAGAAAACCCATGGGGCAGTTCTACTCTGTCCCATAGTGTCATTCTGAGTCAGAATCAACTCAATGACAATGGGTTTGGTTTGAGTTTGGGTGTTGTAAATGGTTAAGTGCTTGGCTGCTAACCAAAGATTGTCAGTTCAAGTCTACCCAGAGGCTCCTGGGAAGAAAGAAAATAGATCCTGGAGATCTACTTCCTAACAATCAGCCATTGAAAACCCTGTGGAGTACAATTCTACTTTGATATACCTGGCTCATAATGAGTTGGAACTGAGTCAACAGCAACTGGTTTTTGGTTGGCCCTCTTCCTCTCCAAGGCTGTGATGTTAATGAGCAGAACAAGGATTAGAACTAAGTGGAGAGGTTAGAGAGATACCTGTGGGGTGGCTCTCCAGCCCTGGCTGGAGATAGGAATTCTGCAACAGCATGCACTGTTGTTCCATGTAGGCACTTCCAACAGGACCCAGTGCTCTGCATGCTGCCCTGGACCTCAAGTTGAGCTCCTAAGCAATAGAGGCTCTATCTTACAACCAGGGCACAAGAGAACAGAGGAATCTGGCTGCCATTTTCATTGCCAGCTTGGAAGGTTGCAGGGAATTTCGATCATCACAAGCCTGAAGAATTAGGTCTTGAGTATTCCCGGCAACTCAATTACAGCATGCAAATTTTCCACAGAGTTGACTTCTTGGCTTCAGGAGCCAGGCACACGCTCCTTTGGGCTTCTTGCACGAGGAAAACGTTGTTGGGAAAGGAGCCTGAGGACCAACCACTGGAAAGTGCACTCAAAAGCACTTTGGTTGGGATAATTGCCACTTTAAAAAAAAAAAAAAAAAAAAATTGTAGGTTTTGGAAGTGACCACAAACAAAATTTGTGACAGACATTTGACACTGAGAAACTTTGCCATGTAGGGGTGAAATTTTTCACATCCCCCCACCCCCAAAGACTAGTTTATTCACTAACAAAGAAAATTATCTAAAACCACTATAGTACATTTGCCAAGTCTTCCTTTTTGTCATAATGCTCTTTTGCTAGGCACCAAATTTCTCAATGTGTACATCTCAATGTAGATTCCCACTCTAGGCAAGCCCATTCAACTGTGCTGTGTCAGGTAACAGTCGACCAGTTGCCCAGTTTTACAGTGTTCATCTGTGATTACAGACATGCAGATTTGCAGCCAAGCTCCCACCCATTATGAGCCCCAGAGACTTCAAAGCTCTGCTCAGCTCCTGCAGAGCAGCCGTTTCATCCTCAGGACCAGCCAGTCTCCATTTTCCTTTCTGCCTGCAGCAAGCTCATCTGAAAACATGAGGCTGTCAGAGATAAGGAATCACAAGCCAGGGAGAATAAAAGACAAAGCTTTCAGAGGCCCTCTTCCTCTCTAAGGCCTGTGATGTCAATGAGCAGAACAAGGATTAGAACTAAGTGGAGAGATTAGAGAGATACCTGTGGGGTGGCTCTTCAGCCCTGGCTGGAGATAGGAATTCTGCTGCAGCATGCACTGTTGTTCCATGTAGGCACTTCCAACAGGACCCAGTGCTCTGCATGCTCCCATGGACCTCAAGCTGAGCTCCTAAGCAGACCTCCCTCCCAGGAAAATGAAGCATCCCTGCCTCCTGGCCTTCCTCATGATCCTGTTGTTAGTTGCTGTCAAGTCACCTCTGACTCATGATAACTCCATGAGTGCAGAATAGAATAGTTCTACAGTGTTTTTGACCCAAGCCATGGTATTTTCGATCACCTCAAATGCATGCAAAAGCTGAACAATGAATAAAGAAGACTATAGAAGAATTGATCCCTTTGAATTATAGTATTAGTGAAGGATATTGAATATACTATGCAGCATCAGAAATCAAACAAATATGTCTTACAAGTACAGCCAAAATGCTCCTTAGAAGCAAGAATGGCCAGCTTTTGTTTCTCATACTTTGGTCATGTCTCTGAAGAAGGATATCATGCTTGGTAAAGTAGAGGGTCAGCAAAAAAGAGGAAGACCCTGAACAAGATGGATTGGCACAGTGTTTGCAATAATGGGCTTAAACACAGCAAAGATTGTGAGGATGGTGCACGACAGGGCAGTGTTTTGTTCTGTTGTACATGGGGTCACTGTGAGTTGGAACTAACTCAATGACACCTAACAACAACAATGGAATTTTCAAGTCTGTGACCTTTCAGAAGCAGATTGCCAGGTTATTCTTTCAAGGTGCCTCTGGATGGGTTCGAACCCCCAATCTTTTGGTTCATAGTCAAGAACTTAACAATTTGCCACCTAGAGATTCCTCTGGATGTCCCTACTCCTTATTGTAAAAGTGGCACTGCAGAAAAGAAAAGATTTTAGATTTGGAGTCAGAAGGCTCTGGCTCTTCTACTTTCTGCTTTTGAGACCTCAAGGAACTTTCTGTGTCTTAGTTCCATCACTTAACAAATTATAGTATCTATTTAGGAGCTCTGGTAGCATAATGCCTAAGGCACTTGACTGCTAACCAGAAGACTGGCAGTTCAAAGCTGCCAGCCACTCCTCAGAAGGAAGGTTGAGCAATCTACTTCTGTAGTGATACTGCCTCGGAAACCCAAGGAGGGGTCGCTATGAGTCGGGTCTGACTCAACAGCACATAACAACAACAACAACAACCGTGCACTTTGAAAGAGTCAATAAGACAACAGAAGTACAAGTGCTTAACACAGGGTCTGTCATATGATTTGCCCTAAGTGAGGATTAATGAACACATGAACTACCTTAACAAATCAATCAGAAAATACTTCTGGAGTGCCTACTGGGTATTAGACAATGAGGATTGCAAAAATGAACAAAGCATATTTTTGCCCTCAAGGAATGTATAGACTATTTGAGGAGATGATATAAACATGTGCAAAAATAATAAACTAAAATGCAGTGAGCAAGCATCCAAAACAGATGTACACAGTAAGTGCCACATTTATCTAGAAGAAGGAGAGACAAGAGCATGCAGGAGAATCAAGGGAGGAGGCATTGTCATAGAATCATAAAGGTGGAGGAGGGCTTTGATGAGTAGAGGAGGCATCTCGGATGGAGTAAGTCTTTCAGAAAAGCATTGGTCTCCCATTAGTTTACACAAAGTTGACTTTCCAAGGATTCAATTGGACTTGATTAAAATAACTAGTAAAGCTCACGGCCAATCTCAGTGCATTGAGAAATAATCGTTAACTGAAAGTGCTCTATTTAGTACTTTCTCCATGATGCTACCTTTGATTCAGTACCAAGAGAAAGTAGAGATGGCTTTCCAACCCCAGAAAGAGAATAGAAGGCAAGGAAAAGAAAGAAGAAAATAAAGCATGCAGAGAGATAACCATCTGTGTTTGCTGGTTTAGTCTTCCTTAAACGTTCAATTATGATTCCAAGGGCTGAGTTGGCCATTTGAGGAGATGATGGTCCAGGTCAAGCAAATAACCCACAAAGGAGGAAATCAATCTACAGACAATAGACTGCATTTGCACAGCTGCCCCTTAAAGGAGATTTATGTTTGCCAACTAAACACTAGATACTTCCTCAAGACATTTTAATTTGTTAAGACACATCAAATTCACAAGTCTTCAGCAAATCTTAAAGTAGTACCAACCACCTCATCCCTAGAATAAAACATAAGACTATTATTTTCATTTTGTATGAAACATTCAAAGTTCAGGGCTGGAAAATTGTGTGTGGGCTGATGGTTGATGGCACAGCCAGTTATTATGTAGTGACTCACGAGAAATTTCCAGAGCTACCGCACCTTAAAGTTAAACTCACTCGAGCCAGACAGTAAACTATTAGCAGAGGTATTTTCGTAACCATAATTTCTAGTGTTTTAACTAATTTTTTTTTTTAACTTACAGCATGGCTAATTTTATAAAAGTCATAAAGCTCTCTTCTCTGGCATTTGCGTTTTGGGTTATTTATCCTTTCAAAAATGATACAAAATAAAAACATCCCCTAGGGTATTTTAAGGAATATTTTAGTTTACCAACTTGGTCAACCAACTTTATCCCGGAGCACTTCTGCCATGCCAGTCAGCCTGGGCTACTTGCCACAAAGAAGACTCAGCACAGGACCACTGTGACTGTGGCAGCGTCTACATCAAGTACCCAAAAGTCTCGCCATGGTGAGGCTAAGCAAAACATGGCACAATGCAGGAAAAGACATAAGAGTTCTGAGACAAGCCACAGTCCAGAGTAGTATCTTTCTCTGATACAAAAGGAAGCAACTAATAAAACACTCAAACTTCAGTCTGAGTCTAGTCTTGGCCACCTGCATTAACACACTTAATGCACTCACTACTTCACACACTCACAAAGAAACACAATGAAGTCACATCTGCCTGTGTCCAAGGACCCAGAGTTGGAAGTTCCTATTGAATATGTTGCTGTTGTTAGGTGCCATCAACTTGTCTGCGACTCATAGCAACCCTATGCACAGCAGAACAAAACACCACCCCGTCCCACACCAGCTCCCTGATCCTTGATATACCTGAGCCCATTACTGCAGCCACTGTGTCAATCCATCTTGTTGAGGGCCTTCCCTTCTTTCATCAACCGTCCACCTTACCAAGAATGACATCCTTCTCCAGGGAATGGTCCTTTCCGATAAAATGACCAAAATAGGTGAGACAAACTCTGGCCATTCTCACTTTCAAAGAGCATTCTGGCTGCACTTCCTCCAGGACAGACCTATTAGTTCTTTTAGTAGTCCATGGTACTTTCAGCATTCTTCACCAGCACCACAACTCAAAAGCATCAATTCTTCTTCAGTCTTCCTTATTGTCCAGCTCTCACATGCATATGAGGCAATTGAAAATATCATGGCTTGTGTCAGGCGCACCTTAGTCCTCAAGGAGATATCTTTGCTCCTCAGCACTTGAAAGAGGTCCTTTGCAGCCAATTTTCCCAGTGCTATACATCGTCTGATGTCCTGACTGCTGCTCCCATTGGCATCAGTTGCAGAACCAAGCAATGTGAAGTCTTTGACAACTTCTACCTTTTCTCCATTCATCGTGATGCTGCTTATAGGTCCAGTTGTGCGGATTTTTCTTTTCTTTATACTGAGATGTAATCCATACTGCAGACTGTATTCTTCAACCTTCATCAGTAAGTGCTTTAAGTCATCCTCACTTTCAGCAAGCAAAGTTGTGCCATCAGCATACAGCAGGTTGTTAACAATTCTTCCTCCAATCTTGATGTCACATTTTTCTTCATATAGTCCAGCTTCTTGGATTATTTCCTCAGCATATAGATTGAATAAGTATGGGGAAAGGATACAACACTGACACACTCCCTTCTTGATTTTAAACCACACAGTGTCCACTTTTTCTGTTTGAACAACAGCCTCCTGGCCTATGTACAGGTTCCTCATGAGTACCAGTAAGTGTTCTACAATTGACATTCTTCTCAATGTTATCCACAATTTGTTACGGTCCACACAATCAAATATTTTTGCATAGTCAATAAAACACAAGTACACATCTTTCTGGTATTCTTTGCTTTGAGCCAAGATCCATCCTATTGAACATACACGTGTTCAAAGAACCTATGAACCACTCCGTGAGACACTCAGCCCCTGAGTCTCATTATAGCAACTGAATTGTCCACCTTGTCTTCAATTACTTTTTAATTCTCTTAATGACATGGTATCAGGAAGCAGCTCTAGTGGTGCAGTGGTTAAGACATTCGACTGCCAACCAAAAGGTTAGCAGTTCCAACCCAATAGCCACTCCACCTGTGAAAGATGAGGCAGTTTGTTTCTGTAAAGGTTTACAGCCTTGGAAATCCTATGGGATAGTTCTATTCTGTCCTACATTGTCATTATGAGTCAGAATCAACTAGATAGTAGTGTGTTTGCCATCAGTTCAGAGGACACATGAGTTACTGTGGTGATTCTTTTAACTTTACATCTTTGGGTTGGAATTAGAGAGACATACCCGCAATTCAAGTGGAATGGATAGTACAGAAATATCTGATAATGTGTGCTTTCCCATCTCTGATGCTGCAAGGATCTCAAACATGTTAGAAGGCTATTTCCTAGAGCAGTCGCCCCTACTCCTTTTGCACATGAAATCAATGGAGTGAAAGATTGTTTTCTGGCTTCCAAAGCCTCTCCCCATTTGGGGGTGGGGCTGGAGGCACAGAGGGAAGACCTCATTGTGTGGAGGCGAGTTGAGGACTTCCTGCAGATGGTGCCAGATGAACCACAGCAGGCAGGGCAGGGGCTGGTCACAAGAGACAGGGGGAGGATGCCTGCACACTGCAGACAGAGCATGGAGCTTTTCTTGGTTAGAAACACAAATTGTGCACACATCTCAGGCATCAGCTCTTGCAAACAGAAGTCTGATGCAAAGGACAGAAGGGCAAGGGGACATCAGAAAGGTGAGGTCAGGAACCTTGTCTGTCCCCTTCACTGCTGGGTCTTGGTACTGAGTTGACATGAAGCATGCAGTTATTGAATGAATCTTCCACAATGAAGTTTTTGGATTAAAAGCCAGGGACAGGTGAGTGAATGAATTGTACACTATAGGGGGATAGACAGAAGGTGTCATCCTCCTAGACAAATGTCAGTCTCATAGCCAGAGAGACCAGGCCACGTTCCTCTGAGTGTTTGTTTCTGTTTAAATGTCGGTTGTGGCTAGGACTTGTCAGCACATAGAGACACCACGGTCAGAATCTCATACTTTCCCAACACGTTCCCTCTGATCCCAGCCCTATAGGCTCTACTAGCCTGGACCAGGACCTACGATCCAAGGCCTGCCTGCAAACCCAGCTTTCCTCACAAACCAAGGGGTTTAGCTAAGAAACCGCCTTCACTTGTTTGTCTTTCATCTTCCTGTAAAACCTTTTCCTTCCCCTCCTCCCAAGCTCTAGCCCTCTCCCATGCTCTGCCCCTCAATGACAGTTTCAATGTTTCTGTTTGGATCCATATTAAGACTTAGGAGGCCCTTTGTAATATGATACCTAGCAGAGGAAGAACAAGATCCTAATCATAAATGAGTCCTCCTCTCCACATCTTTGCCTTATACCCTCATTTATACCCCTTCTTCTCCTGCTGCTCCTCCTACCCCACATGGCCCCACTGCAATTGTGTGCCCCGAGTCAGAATCTCCACAGCTTTTGGCAGCAGGCAGCAAGCTCAGAGGTTCCCTGCCCTGTACTCTTCCTCTTGAACATCTAGAAGGCCCACCTGTTCTGCAAAGGCTCCCAGATCCAAAGGCCACATATGCTTCATTATTTATCTACGTGACATTGTCCCCTGTTGTTTGTAGAATTTTGTGCCCACTTATGCTTTTAGACTGCTAGATTAGCTTGTTCCCCAAGGCAGGAAGGAAGTGTGGTCTGATGGATGAAGAACTTGTCTGGAAACTTAGGAGACCTGTGTTCTTAATCTGACTCACTGTCATGCCTTGGGAAGATTACTTTGACTCTCTGGTAAATTGACATTTCAACCTTGGGGGAGTGAGCAGAAAGTAGCTTGTTGTTGTAAGGTGCCATTGAGTCGGCCCCTGACTCACGCAACCCCATGCACCAAATCAAACCAAACCAAACCAAACTCACTGCCGTCGAGTCGGATCTGACTCATAGAGACCACTCCTTGAGTTTCCGAGACGATATCACTATGGAAGTAGATTGCCTGATCTTCCTTCCAAAAAATGGTTGAACCTCCAGCTTTCTGGTTAGCAGTCAAATGCTGTAGGTACTATGCAACGTTGCTGGGCCCTGCACCAATCTCATGATTCGTTGCAGATCAGATCGTAGGGTATGATCCATAGGATTTTCATTGGCTTATTTTCAGAAGCATTATCAGACCTTTCCTTCCAGTCCGTCTTAGTCTGGAAACTCCATTGAAGCTAGATTAGCATCATAAAAACATTCAAGCCTCCACTGACAGACAGGTACATGAGGTGCATTGGCCAGGAAGCAAACCTGGGACTCCTGCATGGAAGGCAAGAGTTCCACCACTGAACCACCACTGCCTCAGAAAGCAGCTCAAGGGTCTATACATGAACATTTTCCATTTCTGGCCCTTCCTGCAGTTATGCTTCAGTTCCCGAGCAGCTCCTAGACAGGTGCTTCTCCTCTCCCTTTTCCCATTCTAGACTCTTTGACTCTTACAAAGCTCATTGCTCACAGAGACTAAAGTCTTAAACCTGTTGCCATTAAGTTGATTCCAATTCATAATGATCCTTTTAGGACAGAGTAGAACAGCTCCCATAGGGTTTCCTAGGTAAATCGTTATGGAATCAGACTGCCATATCTTTCTCCCACAGAGCAGCTGATGGGTTTGAACTACGAACTTTTGGTTAGCCGCTGAGCACCATTGTACTAGCAGTTCTCCTACTTAAACCTTGTGTTGTTGTTGTTGTTATTTGACGTCGAGTCGGCCCCGACTCATAGCGACCCCTCCTTGGGTTTCCGAGGTAGTATTACTACGGAAGTAGGATTGCCCAACCTTCCTTCCGAGGAGTGGCTGGTGGGTTTGAACCGCCAGCCTTCTGGTTAGCAGTCAAGTGCCTTAGGCATTATGCTAAATCAATGCTTGACCAATAAGGTTCATGGACAGCTACCTTGAGAGTAAAAGGGCCAGACATACATCATAAATGAATTCAACCTGGAATGGGTAAATATGTGCATAGTGCTTGATGTCAAGATTTTTTTTTTAAATTTTTATTGTGATTTGGGTGAAAGTTTACAGAGCAAATTCATTTTCCATACAGCAGTCCATACACATTTTGTTTCATGACATTGACTGAATTCCCCACACCATAATAGCTCTCTTCCCACTTCCTCCCTGTTACCTCTTCCCTGTGTCCTTCCCTCCCATGCACTCCCACACCCCAATCCCCAGCTGTCACCCTGTGCAAACACTGCCCTTCTGTTCTTCCACAATTGATTAATTGATCACTCCAGGGAGTGTATCTACCTGATGTAAATATTCACCCCATATACCTGTCTATTGTTTGGCTTGAAGCCACAGGGTGAGTTCCTTTCCAGACCTGAAGGGTAACTAGGGGCCATAGTCTCAGGGGTCTCACAAGACTCTATCAGACCAGCAAACCTGGTCTTTTTTTTTATTGCAATCAAGAATTTTAATGAATGGATTCTTCACCCTCAATTTCTACATATAGGAGTCAGGATACTTTCAACTTCAAGTGACAATAATTCAACTCAGGTGAGGACAGATTAGCTTAAATGAAGAAACTAATGCATTATCTGAACCGTCTGGAGTGCATTTGGTCTCAAGCAAGGCTAGATATAAGGTCTCAAGCAAAGCCATCAGAACACTGCCTCTGTCTCCACCTGCTGGACAGGTGCTCACCTGGGAAGAAGATGAAGTAGAAGATGGATGCCAGCTCAGAACGCCAATTAAATGGAAGAATTTTCTGAGAGTTCCAGAAGAAATGTCCTGAGGAGATTCTGTTGGGTCCTGAGCTCATTCATAAACCATTCTTGGGTCATGGGGCCTCCTCTGGGACCAGGGTGGGCCTAGGTCAAGTTGTGGAATATGTTCTCCACAAGAAAGAAGTGTTCAGTTCCTAGAAGAATGGAAATGGATGCTGGACAATCAAAAGCCCCAAGTGTCTCCAAATGAACCAGCTGAGAGGCAGAAACTTACAGCAAACCATCATACCCAATGCACCCAGTGCTCTTATAAATCCCACAAACTTCCAATAAAAGGGCTGCAGCCATGTGTTAGATATGGAGAACATAACAACATGGCAATAACAATTGCTGTGGTGTTTGTTGTTTTCTATAGTTAGATAAAGCTCTTCCAGCTTGGTGGAGCTAAATACAAATAGCCATAGACTTTGCTGCCATCATCAAAATATTTTGATGACTCACGAGATAAATGAGAAAAACAGTCAAAAGAGTCAAAGTTACACTGAAGTTAGATTGTAATCATACCCTTTAGTTCTGACAACCCACTGACAAAGTTTCCTGCTGAAGGCACATTACTGACTTATTTTTCTCTACAGAGGACTTGATTAGCCTAAAGCAGATTATCTTCTCTATGGATTATCTGAAATCGGCTTTTCACACAGGTTGGTATCCTCTCAGCAATCAGCACAGCCCCTGTCTCTCTACCACTGAGCTTGCCTTGTGAAGATAAACACTGACCCGCTGGTCCAAGAACCCAAATTTGTGTGATTGGATCATGTGATGAGCCACAAATCAGCTTAAAAGACATTCTATCTTTAAATACTGATATAAATAGTCTTAAGTGGATGAGGATGGTTTTCTACACTAAGAGGATCAGTATTCATTCTAATAGTGAGGACACTTGAACATGAAGAACAGTCTGCCCTGGAGGTAGGGCTTTGTGAGGTAATTTTGTAGTTAGAGAAGAAAGGTCTCAGATGCCCAGTAGAATCTCTAAAACCAAGCTCACACACAGAGCTCTCCCTGACTTTGTGGTAACTTGAGTTTTCTCATCCTCAGGCCTCTATGTCTCCAACATGCCAATGTCCCTGTAACTGCAAACCAGAAAAGTTCATAGAGCACCTGCTGCCATGTGACATGCATGAGAACATGAAGAGACACTCCCAGGCAAGACTGCATTGTAAGTTCAAGTTTTAAGTGCCCTCAAGTCTCCTCCAAGCATAGTAGTAGTATGTGAAATATTTTTTTGCAAGTGCTTGAAATAAAATTCCACTGAAAAATAAGGTAAACATTTTTATGGAAGGGAAATACATAGTAGTAAACAGGAATGAATCCGTAGGCCTCTTGGTCAAGAAGATAGACATAGCCAACAGTTGGTTGGGCTGTTGTTAGTTGCTGCCGAGTCTGTTCTTGCTCATAGGGACCCTATGTGTGCAGAGTAGAACACTCCATAGGGTTTTCTTGGCTATAATCTTAATGGAAGCACATCACCAGATCTTGGTGGGGTAACAGAGAATAATACCTTCTTGGCATAACAGAGGACTTGAGTCAGTGTCATCGCCTGCTGCCAGGGGTGGTGCTGATCTCCCTCATTTATTAAAAAGTCACAGAAAAGGACTTTTGTCTGTAAAATCCAGGAACCCACAGTGCCAGAAGAAACAGGCAGAGCCCAGAGCCAGGTCCTATGTGAAGCCACCCACCAGCGTAATGGTTCCATGTATGATATCCTTAGTACAACATGGTCATAACCCAGCCACAAATATCCTACTTGGTTCTGTAATGGTAAGAGGAGGTCTTACTAATATCATATACTCCCCAGAAGTTGAATAAATCAAGAATCAAGAAATGTATGTTGGATTTGACAATTGGGAGGTCAATGGAGAGCTTTGACCTCAGTAGGTCTGCTGCCTGATTGAATCCTAAAACCTGATCCCTGCAGTCCACCCACAGATTCTCCCCAAGTGACCCTGACTGTTGATCAGACAGCTTAATACAATTCAATACCATCTCCTTGTAGCCAGACTTTTCCTGGACGTCTCTCAAAGTGCCTTCAAAATTCAAGAGTTCCAAGATCCTACCCTTCATCTATAAAGACTTCAGAGAAGCTGGATGAGCAGTGCCATCTCTCACCCCAGTTCTCTACTTCTCTGCCCCCTTTCCAGATTACTGTCTCACTTTATCTCTTTCAAGGAAGAGAAGATTATTCCTTTGTTTTGGAGCATTGGAGGGACTAAACCAATCTCTTTTTATATCTAGGGTAATCTAAAAATGTTTACAAATGCTGTCTCTTCTCAGGCAAGAGTAAACAGAGGAACACTCCAGAGGCCATTGTTCCAGGGTCAAAGATATTCTACTGCAGCCACATTGAACATAAATAGCATCCTCTTAGCACAATCCCAAGAGCTTAAGTTTTGTAATTATGAATACGTTTTTAGACATCTTGGCCATAGTGGAGTAAGTGGAACTGCTCAAGGAAAGAAACTTGGGAAGAGAGGGAAAGAGAAAGAGAGGGGAAGAAGGAGGAGAAGAAAAGGAGAAAAACAAATGAGATTGTGGGAGTATCGGGCAAGACTCTGGCGGCCCCAGGGCCTTAAGCCAGAAAAGCAGGACCACAGGAAATACTCATCAGGGTCCAAACAGCCTCCCAGCCAGGAAGAGGAGACAGCTCACACCTGGCTTCAATAAAGAGCCCCTCCTTGCAAACCCTGCCTTGGTCTTGCAATGGTCAGGAAATATTGGGTTCTTTAAAACCCTAAAGGCAACTTGCCTGGCACACCGCCTCTTGAATTACAATTGTTATATTTTTCAGAAGCAATTAATTTATTTATGCTCTGCTTATTAAAATGCTGTTGGAGAAAAAATCCACTGCTATTTGAGATGCCCAAGCAGAAATGTCCTTTTCCAATGAAGAGAATCCAGGTGGGAGAGCCCACTGATCATTCCTTCTTGCTACCAAGCACATTATAGGAGCTCTGGTGGCATAGTGGATAAGGCACTTGACTACTAACCGCTATTTTGCAATGCATTCTTGTTGGACAAGCTTAATGCTCCTTTCCACCTCCTTCATTTCTGCTGACACTGGGGCTCTAACAGCATTTTAATGGTCTTTCTACTGCCTCCTTTCTAGCACTTCTACCATCAATGACATTTGAATATTCTCTATTGTCTAGATTTGGGCAGAAGCCATTTTCAGTCTGGTCACTTAGGTTCTCTTAACTTTGTGATTAAACCAGCAAAATTCTGTTTGCATCTAATTTACAGCTTCAAGATCCAACCATATCTTTCCACTTGCTTATAGTCCCAAATGATTTCAGGACTTTTCCTTGTCTTAAAGGCTCCTCGTGTCAGCAGATGTGACCTCCAACCACCCCATTCAGCAGTGTCAGGTAACTGGTGAAGACTTTTTCCACCCAAGACCACAATTTCTGAAACCACTTCCTCTCCTCACTATCCTTCATCTGTCTTCTCTCTTTGGCATTTGGCTTTATTAACCACACTCTCCTTGAAATATTCTCTTCCTGAGTGTGGGTGTATGTGTGTGTGTGAGAGAGAGAGAGAGAGAGAATACCAAAGATTTGGGAATCAACAGATCTAAATACAAATATCATTTCTGGCACTTTCTAAATCTGAGACATTGGGAAAGTTGCTTTAAAACTCTGGTCCTCTGTACCCACATCTGTAAACCAAGAAGGATAATCCCTGCTTCATAAGAACTGTGGTGAAGACTACACTGGCTGTTTATAAAGTATTTAGAAAGGTACACAGTCTTCATGTTGTTGTTAGGTGCCATCAAGTTGTCTCCGACTCATAGCAACTCTATGAACAACAGAAGGAAACACTGCTTGGTCCCACACCAGCTCCACAATCCTTGCTATATATACTTGAGCCCATCGTCTCAGCCACTGTGTCAATCCATCTCATTCAGGGCCTTCCCCTCCTTCACTGATCGACCACCTTACCAAGCATGACATTCTTCTCCAGGGAATGGTCCCTTCTGATAACATGACCAAAGTAGGTGAGACAAAGTCTGGCCATTCTTGCCTCCAAGTAGCATTCCAGCTGCACTTCCTCCAGGACACATTTGTTAGATCTGTTAGCAGTTCATGGTATACTCAGCATTCTTCGCCAGCACCACAACTCAAAAACATCAATTCTTCTTCAGTCTTTCTTATACATTGTCCAGCTCTCACATGAATACTAGGCGATTGGAAATGTCATGGCCTGTGTGAGGCGCACCTTAGTCCTCAAGGAGACATCCCTGCTCCTCAGCACTTGAAAGAGTTCCTTCGCAGCCAATTTGCCCAGTGCTATACGTTGTCTGATGTCCTGACTGCTGCTTTCATTGGCATTGTTGTGCCCAGATTATGAATCCCAAAAAACCACCAAAGAGCTGATTCCACTGCAAAAGCATAGGGGTTGTTTATTCAAGCTTAAGCTCGGACCCCCAACCGTCACCAGCACAGCAGTTCAGGACTGGGAGCCCTGAACTCAGGGGTAACAGGATTTTTATAGGTGTTACCGCAGAAATGAGGAAGTTCCAATCAGAAAATTACAGGATTGGTTGACATTTTTCAAGTTGCGAGTTGTCCCTACTTGATTGGCTCTGTCCTGTGGGCCGAGGCCGCAAACTGCCGTTTCTAGCTATTTCAGGTATTGGAATTTCAAGTATTTTCCTGCTATTTACTGATTGGTTGTTGCTAGGGGTTATCTATGGGGTGAGGGTAATCAGGACTTCAGGTTCCTCTCTATTATTCACTGATTGGTTGTTGCTAGGGGTTATCTATGGGGTGAGGGTAATCAGGATTTCTTGTGATTTTTCTGGTAACTAGAGCGTGGAGTAAATGCTAAGGCACATTATTGTAAAATGGCTATATGCGGGGTATTTTATATAAAAACATGTTCTCACATTCCTCCCTTTCTCTTGGTACTAAACTCAATCATGAGTTTGCTGAATGTTATTATATATTTGGTTATAATGTATTGCACTAACATCTGAATTGTCTTGGTGGAGTAGTTGATATCATTGCCTGAGGACCATGAGTTGTACAGAGTTTACTCTATCTTTTATAAAGTTGACTAATCTGTTTAGAATACAAGGTCCAACTGTCAGCAAAATTAGTCCCATAATGACTGGTCCTGTGAGAGCAGATAACAGAGATGTTAGCCAAGGAGAAGAATTAAACCAATTTTCATACCATCCCTGGTTTTGGGCACGCTCTCTTTTTCTTTTTTCTAGTCCTTCTCTTACTTTAGCCATGGAGTTTTTTATGACTCCCGAGTGGTCTATATAATAACAACATTCCTCTCCTAGAGCGGCACAAACTCCCCCTTGTTGTTGGAAAAGGATATCCATACCCCTTTTTAATTGTAAGGTTAGTTCAGCTAAGGAGGTTAGGGATTCTTGGAGTTTGGTAATGGATTCTTCTGGTCTTTCTATATCCTGATCAATTGCTGCTCTAAGTGAGTTATATTGTTGATGCTGGGTTACGATAGATGCAATTCCTGTTCCAGCTCCCACTAGTCCTTGTCCTAATAAAACAGTTAACGTTACAGCAGAAACTGGTTCCCGTTTGACTCGGTGGGGAACAGTTTCCCATTTATCTAGAAAACTGTCATATTGGTGGTATAATACATGAGGTATTAAGTAGACTAATACACAAAAGTCTTCGGTTTGTTTAAGAACTTGCCCATGGAAGCAAGGGGATAATCCCAAGGAACAAGCCCACCATCCGTTGGGGGGTGGTATGTAATACACAGTTTGATTTATGGTTGCTTCCGTGTGGTTGCAGAGGTGTTTGTGAGTTTGTGGAATCTGTCCTATACAGGTCCCTGTCCCTGTGACAGAAAGTAAGGTGAGTTGTCCAGGTTTCCTATGATTCCATCTACAGGTTTTGTGAGTTTCTGACTGGTTGAATTTTCCTATAAATGCAATACCTTCATAATAGGGTGGTTTGATATCATAGCACAGCCAGCAGGATTCTGTTAAATTAGATTGGGTTAGATTCAATAGTTTTAAGTCTGGACCATCATTTTCCAGAGGGGGTCTTCCTGTAAATTTTGGACTGATGTGTTGTCCCTTGAAGGAGTGATGTGGGGAGACGAATTTTGGACTGATGTGTTGCCCCAATTATTGGAGGGTAGAGAGGGTACTGATTGTGGGGCTAACACTGGGTTGGGCCCGATTGCAATGGGAGGTGTCCAAGATTCAATTTTTAATCTAACATTGAAAATGACTCCACTGTCATACCCTCTTTGGTACAATCGAAGCCCCCAGGATTGGCCTGTCACCCAGGTTTTATACCATTTTCCCTGTTCTGTGAATCTAACTCTAATGGGATTACAGGTGAAATTCATACATGGACCACTTCCTGTATACATGCCTCCCGTGAGTCCGACTTGTCCGTATTTAAATCGGCAATAATTGACGGTTAATCCATCACTGGAATGATTCCTGTCTACTGTGATGAGATCCCAAGTTAAGGAGGGTTTCCAGTAAGTGGTTCCCGTCATTTCACATCCCCATGCTTTACAATAAAAGTCTGGTACCCCCACACCGGTTTGCTAAGGCTCTGTCTCTTCCTCCCCCTGGGCAAATGTAAAATGGTAACTTATGGAGTTCATGGCAGAGTCCGGGATGTCCACAACCCATTCCCCAGCCATTGATTCCCCAAGATGCACATGACCGCTGGCATGTGGGTTTGCCTGAACATTCAGGAGTACCGTTTTTGCTGGGTTCCCAATCTAAGATGTCCCAGGATCCAGCCGCTAATTGGCATAAGTTAAAGTGTAGATCAGGGCACCAGGTCATAGGAGGTGCAGTATGTGAGATGGAGTTGACAATATCCCCCATGGCTGATGTGATTATCCAAGTTAACCATTGGGGGATGTGAGCATTAGAAGAGGAATTTACATAACTACCGGCTATTATCAGTAATACTAGTGAGGTCCACATCATTGAATTTTCAGCTTGAGTGGGTTATTGGGGTCCTTGGAGACGTGCCATTTCTGGTCAGGGAGAGGATCAGCTTTGCGGGCATGGGTATGATGAATCCAGGAGGCTATTCTGTCGACCTTGAGGGCAGTGTATGTGGTCAGGATTACAATGTAGGGTCCTTTCCAGTGAGGTTGTAGAGTCTCTTGCCAATGTCTCCGTACATACACCCAATCACCTGGTTGGTACTGGTGAGGTTTGGGAGGGGGACTAGATTGGTAGAGGGCCCTTAAGCTCAGCCAGATGTCTTGCTGGGTTTGTTGCAGGGCTTGAAGAGAATAAATGAGTTCATGATTATCAATATCAAGTAACAAATCGGACTGGAATCTGGGAGTGATAGGTGGAGGTCTACCAAAGACAATTTCAAAAGGTGTTAATCCTAATTTATAAGGAGAGTTATGGACCCAAAATAGGGTGAAGGGGAGGAGAGTCACCCAGTCTCCATCAGTCTCTATGGTTAATTCGGTTAAGGTCTCTTTTAGAGTTCTGTTCATTCTTTCTACCTGGCCTGACCTTTGGAGTCTGTAAGCACAATGTAATTTCCAATTAGCCCCAAGAATAGTTGCTAAACCCTGTATTATCTTAGATACGAATGCTGGTCCATTATCTGACCCTATCATAGTAGGAAAACCATACCTGGGTAGGATGTCTTCTAGTAGTTTCTTGGCTACAACGTGGGCCGTTTCTCGCTTGGTGGGGAAGGCTTCCACCCACCCTGAAAAGGTATCTATAAAGACTAACAAATATTTATATCCTTATTTCCCTGGTTTTACCTCCATGTAGTCCACTTCCCAGCAAGTTCCTGGTGTGCTGCCTCTTGATCTGGAGCCTAGATTCAAAGGGTTTTTAGTAACATTGGTTAATTGGCAGGCTTTACAATCAGAAACAATTATTGCAATTTTAGATTGGGCATTTTTAATTATCACTTTGGCCCATTTTAGTAATTCCTGTATCTTTTTGGTTCCTAAATGAGTGGTCTGATGTTTTTTGAATAAAATTTCTTCTCCAGTTTTTCGGGAAGGATGGCTTTGTGATCTGTTGATTTCCACCAGTTGTATACGTACTGAGTTCCGGGTAGTTGTTTAATCCATTTCAAATCTTCTTCAGTGTAATTGGGGTTCGTAGGTAAGGTGGGGCTCCCAGGATCAGGCAGATTGGAGGTTAGTACCAGGTTAGTAGATAGTGCAATCTCTCGAGCAGTTTGATCCGCCAAATTATTGCCTCGGGTGACAGGGGAGGTGGCTTCTGGTGCCCCAAACAATGAATGATGGCAAGTTTCTTTGGGAGCCATAGGGCAGCTAGTAGATCTAGGATCTCATTTTTATTTTTAATTGTCTTTCCTTCTGCAGTTAACAGGCCCCTTTCTCGATAGATCGCTCCATGAATACGTGCCATGGCAAAAGCATAATGACTATCCATATAAATATTTAATTTTTTATCTTTTCCCAAAGTTAGGGCTTTGGTCAATGCTATTAATTCAGCTCTTTGAGCCGACGTTCCGGCCGGTAATGGCTCAGCCCAAATTATTGCAGTTTCCGTCACTACTGCTGCCCCTGCATACCTTAGTCTGTTGTACCCAGGCTGTAAAGGAGAATCTCGGAAGAGAAGAATATGCCAACCCACGACAATGCAAATGCAATAGGACAGTTTATTAGCTAACTTAAGTTAGGGTCTTTGCCCTTACCAGGTTCAGTGGCTTAAGCAAAAGACCCCGTACCCTGTTTCTTTCACCAATTTATGGAACA
>NW_006921794.1:1048946-1050211 GCF_000298275.1 Orycteropus afer afer
TGATACCTGCTGAGACTGGAGGGCAGATAAAGGCCCTAAGGAGTGTTTAGAATTACAAAAGTTCTGTTAGGACTACTGACACTAAAAGGTTTCTGGTTAAAGATTTTCCTGGAGGCTGCTAGAACTCTGGCTTCAGATTGACTCACAAGTCCATCACGCACAAAGCTGCTCCCATCCATATACCAGGTGACCTCGGCATCCGGTAAGGGTGTGTCTTGTAGGTCAGCTCGGGTCCCGTGCACTTGAGCCAGTATGTCAGTACAATCACGGAGCGGAGCTTCCAGATCCAGATCCGGTAGCAAAGTGGCAGGGCTCAGCATCATAGGTGATTGAAAGATAATCTTAGTCGGGTTCAGTAATAGTCCTTGATAGTGGGTGAGTCATGCATTGCTGAGCCATCTATCGGGAGGTTGTTTAAGAGTTCCTTCTATGGCATGCAGGGTGATGATATATAATGTTTGTCCCAGTGTAAGTTTACCCACATCTTTAACTAGTAAAGCTGTTGCAGCTATTATGCGTAAGCATGGGGGCCACCCTGCCGCCACTGGGTCTAGTTTCTTTGATAGATAGGCTACTGGTCTTTTCCAGGGGCCTAGGTGTTGAGTTACAACTCCTTTTGCTATCCCCTTATTTTCATCAATGTATAGGTGGAAAGGTTTTGTTACATCAGGTAATCCAAGGGCAGGAGCAGACAAAAGGGCAGTCTTAAGCGAATTGAAGGACTTTTTCATAGTTTCTGTCCACTGAAATTTCTGCCCCTCCCTGGTTGCTTCATAAAGAGGCTTTGCTAATTCTGCAAAACCTGGTATCCAAAGTCTACAATAGCCAGCCAATCCTAGGAACTCCCGCACCCCGCATGGGGTGCTGGGTCTAGGGATTTTTAGCACAGTCTCCTTGTGGGCCCTAGTCAGCCATCTTTGTCCTTCTTGTAACATATACCCCAAATAGCTCACCTCGGGTTGGCAAAGTTGAGCCTTTTTGGCTGAGGCTCTGTACCCCATGTCTCCTAATGTTCGGAGTAAGTCTCTGGTCCCTTGGAGACAGGTCTTGTAGTCTGCTGCAGCAACTAGGAGATCATCTACATATTGTAACAGTGTGAGACCGGGGTGGTTGGATCGGAAGTTACCCAGGTCTTCATGCAGCGCCTCGTCAAAAATTGTAGGCAAGAAGGGGGCAAGATGGCGGACTAGGCAGAAGGATTGCACAGACCCTCTTCAACAAAGAAAAGGGAAACCAATTAACACAGACACAGAAGATAATCTTGG
>NW_006921794.1:1055276-1056832 GCF_000298275.1 Orycteropus afer afer
ATGACATGAGACAAAGTATATGTGAACTGCTGTATGAAAAGTGAATTTACTCTGTAAATCTTCACCCAAATCCTAATAAAAAAAAAAAATTGTAGGCAAATTTTTGAACCCTTGAAGTAATCTCGTCCAGGTTAGTTGTCCATTAATGCCTTCCGCGGGGTCTGTCCACTCAAAGGCAAACAGGTCCTGAATTTTGGGGGCCAACGGTAAGCTAAAAAAAGCATCTTTAAGGTGCAAGACTGAGTACCACTGGTGATCTGGGGGCAGAGAACTAAGGAGGGTGTATGGATTAGGAATAGTAGGATGAATGCCTATGACCCGTTTATTGACCTCTTGGAGGTCTTGTACCGGCCTATAATCGTTGGAAAGAGGTTTTTGAACAGGGAGTAGAGGGGTATTCCAAGCAGACTGACAGGGTCGGAGTATTCCTAATTTTAACAGGCGCCAGATATGGGGGGTTATGCCTTCTCGGGCTTCTCATGATATAGGGTACTGGCGGACTCTGACTGGGTCTGCTCCAGGTTTAACTTCCACATAAACCGGTGGCCTATGTTTTGCTAACCCTACACCTCCAGTCTTAGCCCATGCCTTAGGAAAGGCTGATAACCACTGTTTTATATTCCCGGACCGGGGAGGAGGGGGTTGCTGGTGGATTCTATATTCATCTTCTAGGTTTACAGTTAACACTTGAATAGCTTGGCCCCTACTGTCCATAATGGTCACCCCTCCTTTTTAGAAGTGGATTTGTGCTCCTATTTTGGTTAGTATATCTCTCCCAAGAAGTGGATAAGGGCATTCTGGAATTACCATGAATGAGTGGGATACCCGACCCACGCCGAGATTCACTGTCCTTTGGGTAGTCCATGAATATTGACTTGTTCCTGTGGCTCCCTGAACCTAGGCGGTTTTATTAGACAGGTTCCCTTGGGGTTTAAGTAAGACTGAATATTGTGCCCCGGTGTCCACCAGGAAATCAATTGGAGTCCCCTCCACTTTAAGGGTTACCCTGGGTTCGGGGAGGGGAACCGAACCCCGTCACCCTAATCACTGAGTTCCCCCAGTTCTAGTACTTCAGTCTGTGGTTTATGAGTCTTTTTATTTAGGCGCTCTTTTGCCCAATGTCCATTCTCCTTACAATAGGCACATTGATTCTTACCCAGTTTAAGGCGTTCTCCCCTAAGGGAGTCCCCCTTACCTCGGTATTTTGCAATTTTCTGTTGTTCTCTTTCTCGGACACTCCTGGTTGTTGAGGCGAGTAAAATTTTTGGAAGATTCCGAGTGTTCTGGTCACTGGCTGCCGCTAGTGCTTTGGCCTGTCAGTCCTCTGGACTTTCCCTGTGATTATAAATTCTCTCTGCAACTAGCATTAAATCCTGAATACTTTTTACATTTAATCTGTCAATTTTTTGTAATTTTCTTCTGATGTCTGAGGCTGCTTGATATACAAAAGCTATGATTAGTGCGGCTTTAGTTTCAGGTGCTTCCGGATCCATGGGGGTATACTAACGAAATGCCCCCATTAATCTTTCTAAGAAAGTGGCAGGACTTTCATCCCT
>NW_006921794.1:1057445-1063504 GCF_000298275.1 Orycteropus afer afer
AGTAGTTCTTCCTCTGTCCCACCCTGAAGGACTGGGTAGGTCGGTGCCGAAGGTTTAATTTCAGGTTCCTTCTTCCGGGCAGTATGAGTTTGTACTGCCAGGACAGTCTTATGCGCCTGCTTAGGAAGAGAAAGAGGTAACAACGGCTTTGACCAAGGGGGTGGATTCTCTACTAAATCCTGCCATATGAATAATATATGCTCCCTGGTCCGGGTGCCCCCAGCTGGACCGGAACACAACTTCTTTCACCTTTAAAATAATTTGAAGATAGAACATTCCTTCGGCTGGCCATCCCACGTTGAATGTAGGCCATTCTGAGCTACACAATGTTACAAATTTTCCTTTTTTTATTTCTAAACTTAGGTCTTGTGCCCTCCTTCTAACTTCCTTGAAATTGTCAGTCAGGAGAGAAAGAGGAGTCATCACAGTTTGTCCCATTTCATCCATCTACTGATTAAACAAAACTAAGGACACTAACAAAAACCAAATAGACACACAAAAGACAAACAAAATATGCCTCCCGTAGACTGGAAGCAAAATCAAAAGTAGGACGACAGCCTCATGCTGTGTTGCGGGAGCGACCCACTTCCTCCCTTTACAGTTTCCAGACTGGAGGACAACTTTACTTCCTCCCCAGATTGAAGGGGTTTTCTAATCCCCTTCCAGAAGAGGCAGACCAAAGTCAGCCTTGCAGAAAATGGGTCCCAGCTATTGCACAAATAACTTAAACAAACAACAAACATTTAAACACTTACCAGCTGGCCACAACCCCCTGGTTAGGGAGTCCTGGGGTATCTGGGGATCCCGAACAAGCCCCCAAATGTTGTGCCCGATTATGAATCCCCAAAAACCACCAAGGAGCCGAATCCACTGCAAAAGCATAGGGGTTGTTTATTCAAGCTTAAGCTCAGACCCCCAACCGTCACTGGTGCAGCGGTTCAGGACTGGGAGCCCCAAACTCAGGGGTAAGAGGATTTTTATAGGGGTTACAGCAGAAATGAGGAAGTTCCAATCAGAAAATTACATGATTGGTTGACATTTTTCAAGTTGCGAGTTGTCCTACTTGATTGGCTCTGTCCTGTGGGCCAAGGCTGCAAACTGCCATTTCTAGCTATTTTAGGTATTGGAATTTCAAGTATTTTCCTGCTATTTACTGATTGGTTGTTGCTAGGGGGTATCTATGGGGTGAGGGTAATCAGGACTTCTTGTGATTTTTCCGGTAACTAGAGTGTGGAGTAAATGCTAAGGCACATTATTGTAAAATGGCTATATGCGGGGTATTTTATATAAAAACATGTTCTCACAGCGTCGATTGTAGAATCAAGAAATGTGAAGTCTTTGACAACTTCAATCTTTTCTCCATTTATCATGATGCTGCTTATAGGTCCAGTTGTGAGGATTTTTCTTTTCTTTATATTAAGATGTAAGCCATATTGCAGAATGTAGTCTTCAATCTTCATCAGTAAGTGCTTCAAGTCATCCTCATTTTCAACAAGCAAAGTTGTGTCATCATCGTATCACAGGTTGTTAATGATTCTTCCTCCAATTCTGATGCCATATAGTCCAGCTTCTTGGATTATTTGCTCAGCATATATATTGAATAAGTATGGTGAAAGGATACAACCCTGATGCACTCCCTTCTTGATTTCAAACCATGCAGTGTCCCGTGTTCCATTTGAATGACAGCCTCCTGGTCTATGTGTTATAGGACCAAACACAGGTCCCTGCCCAGTGCGCAGTCAGGCCAAAACAGTTTACACACCGAGATTGAGAGCAGAGAAAATTATTTACTGCAAAGCAGCAATGCAAGGAGTAGGGGTAGTTCAGTACCCAGATCTGACTCCATGGAACAGTTTTTGTAGGTTTCAGGAGAGGTGGTTGTGCATATTCACAAAAGGTTGAGGAATTTGGGGCGTGAATGTGAAATGGGTGATGATTGTGGATGAGTCACACTAGCTTCCTGTTATCAGCTGATAGGGGCTTGGGCAGAGGGGAGAGGATCCCAATTAACTTTTGTTCTTTTTTGCCCTATTGTGCATGTCAGCCGGCCAGAGTTAATTTACAAGTTGTTTCTAAGATACTTTTAGCCATCTATCATCTGCAGGAAAGAATGTTTTCTATTCAGTTCTTTAAGGAACTGAATACTCATCTTTGGTGGGGGGGGGGGAGTTGGAGGTAATTTAGTTAATTTATCTATTCCCAGTACCAGGGTGGGGAAAATAGTTTTTACTTTACTGGTTTCAATTCCCCCTTAGAATAGATACTGTTCCGCATTCTTGGGGAACACTTCACTTGGTTTCATATGTACAGGTTCCTCATGAGTACAATTAAGTGTTCTGGGATTGCCATTCTTCTCAATGTTACCCATAATTTGTTATGATCCACAAAATCAAATGTCTTTGCATAGTCAATAAAACGTAAGTAAACATCTTTCTGGTATTCTTTGCTTTGAGCCAAGATCCATCTGACATTCACAATGATATCCCTCATTCCTCATCCTCTTCTGAATCCAGCTTGCATTTCTGGAACTTCTTTGTCAATATATTGCTGCAGCTGTTTTTGAATTATCTTCAGTAAGATTTTACTTGCATGCAATATTAGTGACATTGTTCAATAATTTCCACATTGTGTGGGATCACCTTTCTTTGGAATGGGTACAAATATGGATCTCTTTCAGTCATTTGACCAGGTAGCTGTTTTCCAAATCTCTTGGCATAACCGAGTGAGTACCTCCAGAGGGACATCCATTTGTTGAAACATCTTAATGGGTATCCTGTCAATTCTTGGTGCCTTGTTCTTCACCAATTCCTTCAGTGAAGTTTCAACTTCTTCCTTCAGTACAATTGGCTCTTGATCATATGCCACCTCCTGAAATGGATGAAGTCTCCATGAGGGGACAATAAATTGATTCTCCCCAGCTTCACACTTTTATTTCCTGTCACTTCTAAATATGGACATTGTCCAAGTTTAGGTCTTTAACTATATTCACATCTCTCTCTACCCTTTGCATATGCACTAGTCCCCCAAGACCTCAGCCAGGAGCCTGCAGATGAGCCTAGTCTTCTATTCACTATGTGACCTTGGAGAAATGGCTTCACCTCTAATTCTCAGTGTGTAAAAAGAGGTTCTCAGTGAATGATAAGGCATTGTTCCCTATTGCCCCTTTTAAAATAATTACAGTAATTTTCTCTTGCCTCTTTTCTGATCCTTCCCTTACCTTCTCCTTCTTCATCCTTTCCTCCTCTTCCTCATTTTTGAGGCCTGAAATAGAATTTGAATAATGACCAATTTGCGATAGCCTTGTTTGGAAAGCACTAATATAAGATTCTGTCTCTTAGCTCTCATCATTCACCCAGCATAGCTGTGGCTTTGGAGATGTGGACTAAGTTGGATGCTTCTGATAAGCATAGTTTTGAGAAACCTTTCTTTTAAAATTTAATTTGTGAAGGGTATAAAACCAGTGAGGATATTGAGCTATTTCCTTTTTCATTAAGCTGATCTGCATATGTTAATAAATCATCTCCATGGGAGGGTAGCCTCATACAGCCATATGGTACTGCATAAGCAAATTAACTATTTAGGTACACTCTATGGTACAGAATTGTATTGTTGTCTACAAGGGTCCATAAGAGAATCTATACTAGAATAGTGACTGTGGCAAAGAGTCAGAGGCAGTCGTAGTTTCCACTGGGTAAAGAGACAGGTAAAAGGGCTGATGATGTTGTGCCCAGGTTATGAAGGAGTTGTTCGGCGTGAGGAATTTGCCAACACTCGATAATGCAAGTGCAGAAAGGAAAGTTTATTAGCTAGTTCAGAACTAGGGTCCCTGCTCTCACCGACACAACGGGTTGAGCAAAAAGACCCCGTGCTCTTTCATTATTACATATTTATAGAAGAATATAGGGTGGAGTAGATAATTGGTTTTCAGGACAGGGGTTTGGGAAGTTGGGGGGCGGGTTGGAATCCCCTGGTTTCAAAGTTGAGTGAGAGATTCTTCGGGGCTGGGCGGATCTCTTTGATATGTGCATACTCCATGCAAAATCCAGGGAGGTAAGAGCCATCTGAGCCTTCAAAGGTGGGCGAGAGGCTTTTTGGAGCCATGCTGATAGAGGCTCTAAGGCATGGGACGTGTTAATCTCCATACTAAAGGCTTCTGGTTAAAAGATCTCTCAGGCCCCCCAATGAACACTATAGTGTACTTACTGTTCACCAAGTAATAGTATTCGTAGAGAGCCAGGAACTCACACCCAGGTGTTGGAATAAATCTTTAAACATAGTACTGAATTTTTCAAAAAAGGGATAAACAGATTTTAATATCTAGCACAGTACAATTTACATAATTAACAATACATATTTAAATACTTGATCACCACTGAAGAACATTAGGGAATAAGTTTTGAAAACTGGTACATAAAAGAGAAGCATAGAGTATTTATTCTGATTTTCCTCCATGAATAATACCATGGGGTAGCAAAATAATATGAGAGGAGAAGTTTCTTTTTATATAAATATTCCAGATAAAAAAGAATAAATAACAAAATTAGAATATCACCGCCATTGTAAAATACTTTGGTGGACAAATTATAAGATGGTCCCCAATAATTCCTGACTACTAGCTCTGGTAGCATAGTGGCTAAGGCACTTGACTGCTAACCAGATGGCTGGCGGTTCAAACCCACCAGCCACTCCTCAGAAGGAAGATGGGATAATCTACTTCCGTAGTGATACTGCCTCGGAAACCCAAGGAGGGGTCGCTATGAGTCGGGGCCGACTTGATGGCATATAACAATAACAACAACAAAGTATTCATGAGCTTGTGTAAACCCCTCCGCTCAAGTATGGATGGGGCCTGTGACTTACTTCTAACCAATAAAATACAGTGAAGGTGATAGGCTGTCTCTTCCAAGATTATGTTTCATGAGATTGTAGTTCCTGTCTTGCTGGCTGACTCTGTCAATTGACTGTCCCTGTTTCTGGCTTTAATGAAATAAGCTGCTATATGGAGAGACCCACATGGCAAGAAACTAAAAAGGGTGATTTCTAGCCAAGAGCCGGCAAGGAACTGAAGCCCTCAGTCAAACAACTGAGTTTCCACAAAGAACTGTATCCTGCCAACAGCCATGTAAGCTTGGAAGCAGATCCTTTCCCAGTCAAGCCTCAAATGACACCCAAGCCCTAGCCAGCACCTTGATTACAGTCTTGTTTTGTTTTATTTTTACTTTTTATTATGATTTAGGTGAAAGTTTACAGAGAAAATTCATTTTCTATTTTACACAGTTTGTTTCATGACATTGATTGTAATCCCCATAATATGATAGCTCTCTTCCCACTTCCTCCCTGTGGTTACCTTTTCCCTGTGTCCTTCTTTCCCATCTGTTCTTGCCCTCTAAACTATCTCCCTGTGCAAATACTGCTCTTCTGATCTCCCATGGTTCATTGTTCTGAGGAGTATACCGACTTGGTATAAATGTTCACTTTATATGCCATCTATTATTTGGCTGGAAGCCACGGGAGTGAGTTTAATGCCAGGCCTGAAGGATGACTAGGGGCCATAGTCTCAGGGGTTTCACCAGTCTCTATCAGACCAATAAGCCTGATCTGTTTTATAATTTTGAGTTTTGTTCCACATTTTTCTCCCACTCTATCCAGGATCTCCAGCACTGATCCCTTTCTGACTTGATTGCAGTCTTTTGAGAGACCCCAAGGAGAGGACTCAGTTAAATTTGCCAGGATTTTTTTTTTTTTAATCTACAGAAATATGAGATAATAAATGTGTGGTGTTTCAGGTACTAACTTTGTGGTAATATTGTTACACAGCACATAACTAATATGCTAATAAACTAACTTACCTAGGCAATGATAATCAACTGCCACTAATATCACACATAAAAAAAGAGATAATCAAATACTGTATGGATCTTGATGGAAGAACACAAGACATTGTGCCCAGGCTATAAAGGAGATGCTCGGAAGAGAGGAATATGCCAACACACGACAATGCAAATGCACTAGGAAAGTTTATTAGCTAACTTAAGTTAGGGTCTTTGCCCTTACCAGGT
>NW_006921794.1:1063759-1064372 GCF_000298275.1 Orycteropus afer afer
ACAAAAGTCCTGTTAGCACTGCTGACACTAAAAGGTTTCTGGTTAAAGATTTTCCTGGAGGCTGCTAGAACTCTGGCTTCAGATTGACTCACACCATGAAACAATCTTACCAAAAAATTGCACATGAATCTGATTAAGCCTCTAGATTCAGCTACCAACTTACAGAAACTACAGAAGACAAAGGGATTTGTTAAACAATGCCACAAAGAAGCAATCACAAAACTCCAGATTGAGACAAATTCTACAAAACAAATAAATTGCAAGGGGTAAAACTAGATGAAGTGAGAAATTTATTACATCTAGTCCCCAACTGAGATGGGGTTCCATTCCTACAACTCCATCCTAAGTTGTTTCTCATATAAGTCAAATACCTTTCTTCCCCCCCCCCATTATTATTGCCTTTTATTTTCAGTACAAATCCAATTTCTATTTGTCTTTTGGAGTTACAAACACTAATACAAACTTACAGACATATTTTAATACAACATCCATATATATATATTACTAATGATAAGATGGGGGGAGCTCTGGTAGCATAGTGGCTAAGGCACTTGACTGCTAACCAGAAGGCTGGCAGTTCAAACCCACCAGCCACTCCTCGGAAGGAAGATGG
>NW_006921794.1:1064472-1080739 GCF_000298275.1 Orycteropus afer afer
GCCACTCCTCGGAAGGAAGATGGGGCAATCTACTTCCATAGTGATACTGCCTTGGAAACTCAAGGAGGGGTCGCTATGAGTCGGGTCCGACTCGACGGCACATAACAACAACAACAATGATAAGATGTATAAAATAAAAGGAAGAAGAAGAAAAAAAGACAGTTGTAAGTGCAGTTCATCATGAGACTCAAGGACTACTTACTGTAATTGAGAGAGAAGAGCCTTAAAGGCAATATCAACCAATAGCTATGTATGGGCCTTAGTTGAATCTTGAATCCAATAAACCAACTGTAGAAAGAAATAACACTCATTCGAGGATCAGAAATTTGAACACTAGATGTTTGATGATATTTATATTGCTATTATTAAGGTATTAATAAGGTCATTGTGGTTATGTGAACTTGCTGAGACACGCTGAAATATTCATGAGTGATATGATCCACTTTCTGGGAGAAGGGATATGGGAAGATGTAGACAGGGCAGGATTGGCTATGAGTTGATGATAATTATGGCTGGGTGATGGCACAGGAGGTTCATAATACTCTTCTATTCCTTTTGGGTTTCAAAATTCCCTATAATAAAAGGCTTTTAAAAAATCACTTGTAGACAAGAAAACAACACACATTATAAAAATATTTGCAAACAAAAGGATACAAACATTAAAATGGATGTCTATGTAGAAGGAAACAAGAATGGAGGCTGAGAACAAAAGGAATTAATAAATAAGTAAATGAAAAAACAAAGTAAGTGAGTGTCCTAGCAAACCAATAGTGATAGAGGGCTATTTGCAGGAGAGTATGATTAACTCAAATCTCTACACATTGAGGTCCAAAAGGAAAAAGGAAAAATGAGGATCTTCTGGGCTTCTGATAGAATTCTATCTCTTGACCTGGACAGTGATTACACAGCTGTGTTTACTCTGTAATAATCCATCAAGCTGGGCACCTGTGATTATCGTACTTTTCTATACATATATTTGTCTTAGGAAGGAGCTCTGGTGGCATAGTTCCTAAGGCATTTGACTGCTAACCAGAAGGCTGGCAGGTTGAACACACCAGCCACTCTGTGCAAAGAAGACTGGGCAATCTACTTCTGTAAAGATTACTGCCTTGGAAACCCAAAGGGAGTCACTATGAGTCAGAATCAACTCAATGGCAGTGAGTTTTTTGGTTTTGATTTGGCTTAGGGTTCTCTAGAGAAATAGAACCCATGATATAGAGAGAGATAGAGATTTACTTCAAGGAATTGACTCATGCAATTGTGGGACTCTGGTGGCATAGTACCTAAGGCACTTGACTGCTAACCAGAAGGTTGACAGTTCAAACCCACCAGCCACTCCTCAGAAGGAAGTTTGGGCAATCTACTTCCACAGGGATACTGCCTCGGAAACCCAGGGAGGGGTCTCTATGAGTCGGATCTAACTCAATGGCAGTGGGGGGCCAGGTGGTGGTGATTGTGGGGTCTGGCAAGTCCAAGATCTGTAGGTCAGGCAACAAGATGAAAAAATAAAATGTTAGGTACTCCTCGACTTATGACAGAATTCTGTTCTGATAACTCAGGTATAAGTCAGTTCTGACATAAGTTAAATACCTCATTATTTTTGTTTTAATTATTATTGTCTTTTATTGTCAGTATTTTTATAAATCTTTTCTTTGCCTTTAAAAACCAAAAACAAACTTAATGCCATCAAGTCGTAGCCAACTCATAGCAACGCTTCCTTGGATTTCTTAGGTGGTATTACTACAGAAGTAGATTGCCCAATCTTCTTTCCAAGGAGTAGCTGGTGGGTTTGAACCTCCAGCCTTCTGGTTAGCAGTCAAATGCCTTAGGCACTATGCCACCGTCTTTAAAGGGTGAAAATATTACATAATCTGCTCTGGCAGATATCCTTATCTTGTATTATCTTGTCTAGCCTATCCTTGAATTTTTTGGCAGTGTCAACACCTGAGCTTCCTGCTTCTTCAGTTATACACATGTTGTATGAGCAAATCTGCATTTGAAGCAATGAAACCAGAACTTGCTGGCATTAAAGTACTCATGGTAGTATTCTCCTTGCTGCTCCTTCTGGCTTTTAAAAAGGCTGTGTGCTTTCATTTGAATCATCAGTAAACTCATAGGTACTCTTCTGGATCTGGTCTTCTACCCAAATCATCAACAGCTTCTCCATTTCATGGATTGTCTTTTGCCTCTTCTTTTTTAAAAATATCTATTTTATGCCAATCACTCTTTAACAGCCTCCAAAATCCAAGCTTTATCCATGTTTAATGATTTTCAAAATGGTCAAATGAGACATCCCTTCCTCACATGCTAGTTCACCAAATTTCTTTCTATTATCATAGGCCTTAATGATCTTCGTCTTTAAAGCCATGTCTAGAGTCTTCCTCACCTTTCTTTATGGGATTAGAATTTATAGTAGCATGAATTTTTTTGCTAGACATATTTTTGGGGGTATAAGCAGTGCAGGTATTACAATGTGAGAAACTAGAACAACTCAGGTTCACATTAATAGCTGATGCTTCTGATGGTATGAAACAATGAATAAGATCATGCTATAGGCCTGGTCTGGGAGCTCTGGTAGCGTAGTGCCTAAGGCACTTGACTGCTAATCAGAAGGCTGGTGGCTCAAACCCACCTGCCACTCCTTGGAAGGAAGGTTGGGCAATCTATTTCCATAGTGATACCACCTCGGAAACCCAAGGAGGGGTCGCTATGAGTCGGGTCCAACTCGATGGCAAATAACAACAACAACATAGGCCTGATCTACAGTGAAGTCGGCATCAGTGTTGTAGCAATGAAATTTGAGTGGTAACAGTTGTGGGGTGCATGCACAGCTCAATTGCCTCTGTTGTTAGGGTTGGACATTGCCCATCTTTCTATCTGTTATGACTCCCGACACCAACACCAACTTCATTGTAGACCGGGCCATACCCTACTATATGGCAGTGTTTTGAACAGTAAATCATAACATTGAACATCTGCGAGTGAACATCTGAGAATGATGACATCAGCAAATTATGTACTGCAACATTGTATGTAGTGCATATTACTAACAATTAGATGTACCAAAAACAAAACAAACAAAAACAGTTATAAGTGCCGTTATTTGTAACTTGAATATGCTGTAAGTCAGGGACTATTTGTAGACGAAAGGCAGACACATCCTAGAGAAACTTCCATTTTGCTCTTAAGGCTTTCGACTGATTGACTGAAGCCTGCCCACGTTATGAAAGATGATCTGCTTTACTTGAAGTCACTGGATTTAATGACATGTAACCGTTTTATAACAATTTGACTAGTGTCTTACTAAACAACTGGGCACCACAGCCTAACCAAGTTGACATGCAAAATTAACCATGACAATAACATACTTCAAATTTTGTAATGTTTGTTTTTAGAATATACATTCTTTTCTTGGATTTTCCAGCAAGCCTTGCTGTTTTTAGGCTTCATTGCCTAGGGTCCATCACATTCAACAGAAGGCTCAGAAACTACTTCTATTAATTTGCCTCTCTCTTTCCATTTATTTTCTTTTACCCAATAGTTGAATTCTGGTGAATTAATTGGGGATAGGATGAAATACATTATAAGGTAACTCCATTACTTCCTTGCTGTGATTTCTTTCAAAAATTATCAGTTTCTTATCTGTAAGATCAGGATAATAGCACCACCTTGTTATTGTTAGTTGCTAATGAGCCAGCTCTAACTCATGATGATCCACATACAACAAAACAAAACACTGATTGGTCCTGCACTGTATTTATGATCCTTGGCATGTTTTGGCAGCCACTATGTATTTTGAATGTCTTCCAACCTAGAAGGGTACCCATCTTCCAGCACTATACCGAGTAATATGTTGCTGTGATCTGTAGGTTTTCTGCTGGCTAATTTTTGGAAGCAGATACCACATCTTTCTTCCTAGTCTCTCTTAGTCTGGAAGCTTTGCTTAAATATGCCCACCACGGATGACCCTGGTGATATTTGAAATACCAGTGGCCCAGCTCCCAGCATCATAGCAACACACAAGCCACCACAATATGACAACCTGACAGACAGATGGTAAACCTACCTCATAGGGTTATTAAAAGAGGACTAAATGATAATATGTATTTCATGCTTAGAAGAGTGCTTGACATATGTTGTTGTTGTTGTTATATGCCATTGAGTCGGACCTGACTCATAGCGACCCCTCCATTGGTTTGCAAGGCAGTATCACTACAGAAGTAGATTGCCCCATCTTCCTTCAGAGGAGTGGCTGGTGGGGTGGAACCACCAGCCTTCTGGTTAGCAGTCAAGTGCTTTAGGCACTACACTACCAGAGATACCTGCTTGACACATAGTGAGCATTTAATATATGTATTTTTTAATTTCCTATTTGTTGTTTTTCTGAGCATATATTTTCATTAAGTACATACATCATCAGGAGGAAGAGACCAATATCCAAACGAGATTTAAGTCTTTATGGATTCCTTCAACCAAGACCATCAAATCGGATCTAAACTTTACTGTAAAAAGGGTGTGGGGGTGGCATTTGACCTCCTCTAACTTCACAAGTAGGGAGGATGATCAAAATCAACATCAACAGCCAAGGCTGATTCCTATGAGGCAGAGGTCACACATGCTGCCATCCTCCAACATTTTCACCAATTCTGACACCAACTATTCCTCCGACTATTCTCTATTTCTCTGTTGGGTTCAATAATTCATCATAATGGCTACACAGAACCCACAGACAATACTCACAATTAAGGGATTTATTAGGGTAGTGACAGGTTATAATTCAGGACCAGGAACACTTAGGATACAGTTCTTCAATCAGGACGGCCTACCTTCAGCCATGCCTGAAGGCAGGTCTCTCTCTGGCCCTCAGCCCCTCAACCTGGCCTCTGCCCTGCTTGCATAAGTGTTACAAAGCTCTTTTAGCACCCCACTCCACCAGTAAGCCTCCTGCCCAAAGGCAGTCAGCTTTCTCATTTCATGGGCCAGGAAGCCCACTGCTGTCATGCTGGCCTCTTGGTTCTGCTACTTCTGCTTCCACCATTTCTCTGGTACTGCTTCTCACCATCTCTGGTGTCACAACTCTCTGTCTCCTGGATAGAGGAACTTCAGCACAGGGATCTCAGGTCCAAAGGATACACTACACTCCTGGCTATTCTTTCTTGATGGTAATGAGATTTTCCTCCTTTCGGCTACTGAGATGGCTCATTTTAAGCCTAGCAGGCTGGCAAAACTGACCAATCCCCATATTAGGGTTCTATACACCTTATATGTATGGTCCCGTTCCCACAAGGGTGCCATGCACCTTATTTGTATTATTAACAAGCTATCCAATTCCTTTGGTGGCCACAAGTACCTCACATTTGTATAGTCCCACCCAGTTTTCTGGTGGGAGTCACAGAGACCTTGGCTAGAGGGGTTATACAAAGTAATTCAGTCCACCACACTTAGCAACTCTTCTAACATCCTCTTCTATCAAATTCTCCTAGTCCTTCAGGCCCTGCTTCCATTCACTCCCTTTAGGATGATTTCCCTAAACACTCAAGGCCCTGGCTCACTCTTTCCTCTGAATTCAGCCTGCTCACTGACTCCGTTGGAAACAAGCATCTGTAACTCTCACCTGTGCTGTTGAAGTCTTCCTGGAATCAACTGAGGTAGCAATATCTCCATCTGCAGCTGCATGAGCAAAAGACCTGTGTCCTGCAAGACCCAAAGACTGGAAGTGAAAGACCTGAAATCAGCAGCTTGCCTCTAGTCCCTAGATTCTGTCCTGAATTATTTTCCCATCTCCTCAGCCTCCCATTTTCCCCTTCCGCATGGGGTAGGTAAAAAATCAGTTGGAGTGGAGTTGATTAGACTCATGGTGACCCCATGTGTGTCAGAGTACAACTGCTTTCCATAGGGTTTTCAGTGGTTGTGATTTTCAAAAGCAGATTGCCAGACATTTCTTCTGAGACGTCTGTGCATGGACTCAAAGCTCCAACCTTTTGGTTAGCAGTTGAGTATGTCAACAGTTTGCACCATTTACAGACTCCCATGAAGTAGGTACCCAGAAATATTTTACTTTCTTCACCATCTCCCTCCAACTAGACAAGCAAGATTGTGTAACCAGACATGTATGCTTGCTGATTGACTGTTTATAGTTTCCTGAAGTTCCGGCACACCTTAAAGGTGTGCTGCTCATTTGTATTTGAAGTCATTTAACTCTATTTGTAGGAATGATAATCTTCCTCTTCCCTAAAAAATTTCAAATATTTCTATGCAGATGATGAATTATTTGAAAGACTATTCTAAATATAATTGATTGTAACATTTAATAATAATAATAATAATAGCTAACTTTTTGTTGAGCACTATGTGCCTAGCACTGTGATACTTCATATGTACAATCTCATTTAATTTTCAATCAGTGAGAGAATTGTTATTCCAATTTTACAGGTAAGAAAAGTGAGACTCAGGAATTTGATAGCAATGACTGAGATTATACAGTTAGTTTGTATGTGACTGAAATGGATCAAGAACCCAAGACTACCTAACACCTAAAGCTACCCTTTTTGAGTGACTTATGAATAAAGCAGTACAAGGCCTCTCCTTCCCATCCAATCTCCAGGTATCTCTTCTCTCATCTCTTCCTGGAAGCTTTCCTGAGGTGTTGTAGTTGGGGAACTTTGTGTCCTTTCTTTGTCTTCTTCCATGCTATGTGTAAGCTTCATTTCCAAACCCTCTTCCAATCACTTCCCACCATTTTCCAAACATACCATATCCTTTCATTCATTCATTTATTGAGAACTTATGTGCCAGAAGCTAACACTGAGGAAACAATGATCAGCAAGATTGACATAGTCCCTAACTCATACTGCCCACAGTCTGGGTCTTTTCAAGACTCCATATTGTTCCCTCTATTTATAATGACCTGCTCTTACTCCTCACTTATCCCCTAGCCGGGCAAACCCTTACTGATACAGTAGGAGAAAACTTGTAATCTTGCATCCTCTTCTAACTTCCCCAATTCCCAGGGGATGATATTTGAAATATCTAATAACCTATTTAGCCATAAGAATGCAGGATGGCTGTGAATTATCCATCTCTTAGTGAATTTCAGCCTGGCCCATACCAAATGGAATTAGTCTTTCTACCTATGTAAATGCTCCCTTGCTGCCAGGTCCATATAAATACTGAAAACGTGTCATTTATCTCATCTCATGAGGGATCTCCTGCCTATTTCTCCCTAGATCTTCTTCACTTGTTCATACAAAAACACACAAACATGAAATGAGATCCTTCAAGGCAAGAATCTTCTCTTATTTACTAAGGAGACTAGCACCACCAGCCACTCCTCAGAAGGAAGGTTGGGCAATCTACTTCCGTAGTGATACCACCTCGGAAACCCAAGGAGGGGTCGCTATGAGTAGGGGCTGACTCCACAGCACATAACAACAACAACAACAAGCACAACTCCAGGCATATCATAGAAGCTCAGTGAATCTAGATTGAGTAAATGAGTCAGGGTAGGAGGCTTTCATCCTCAAGAATTTTCTAAAATCTGGCAGATGAGTCCCTTAGGTTGGAAGGCACTCAAAATATGACTGGGGAAGAAGTGCCTCCTCAAAGTAGAGTTGACCTTAATGACATGGCTGGAGTAAAGCTTTCAAGACCTTCATTTGCTGATCTGGAGAAAGACTTCATGCTTGGTAGAGGGTCAGCAAAAGAGAGAAAGGCCCTCAAGGAGACGGATTGACACAATGGCTTCAACAATGGGCTCAAAAATACTAATGGCTATGAGTATGGTGCAGGACTGGGCAATGTTCTGTTCTTTTGTACATAGGGTCACTATAAGTTGGAATGAACTCTACAGCACCTAACAAACAAATAAATTAGATCAAGAACACTTCCTACATCAAGTCTCACAAAAATGTAATGTGTATTGGGCCCATTTTTCTGTTTTTTAGTTAGCATTTAAATATTTTTCATTCTACCTTGTAAGTAAACTATTGTTATGATAAATAAAATGATAAATAAAACAATTTTCCCTTGTGTATCTACTGTCTTTCCAAGTAAATTGAAACTTGATATTGGTGACTATGATGCATTTCTTAGCATTTCTCATAAAGTGTAGCACCATCTATATACATAACAGATGCTTAATAAATATTTAGTGCCAATTTCCTAAACTCTAGAATATATGGGAAGACTTCTTTCTTTGTCTTCATCTATTGCAGAGTGTTGTGTAGAATTGTGTCCCCAAAAAATGTATGTTGAAGTCCTAACCCCTGAGACTTGTGAATGTGATTTCATTTCTAAATACGGCCTTTGAATGTGTTGTCAATTAAGTTAACATGAGGTCATAAAGGAGTAAGGTGCATCCTAAACCAATGTGAGTGGTGTCCTTATAAAAGAGGAGAAGAGACATACAGAGGTAAGAGCCATGTAGCAATGGAGTCATACTGCAGCCAAGCCACAGAATGCCTGAGGCTACCAGAAGTTGGGAGAGACAAGAAGGGATCTTCCCTTAAAGCTTTCAGAGACATCATGGCCCTACAGACATCTTGAATTTAGACTACTAGCCTCCTGAACTGTGAGACAATAACTTTCTGTTGCTTAAAACCATACACTTTGTGGTGTTTTGTTATGAAAGCCCTAGGAAACAACTTGGGCACTATTTATATTTGGAGCCCAATATTTCTTTGTGGTGAGGGTTGAGAGAGGCTGCCCTGGGCATTAGAGGATGTTTAGCATCATCTCTGGCCTCTATCCACTACCATCCAACTTGTAACAATCAAAAATGTCTCCACACATTGTAAAATATTCCCTAGGGGGCAAAATCACCCCTGGTTGAAAATCACTGATCTACTCTGGTGTGATCTTTTTCTCCTCTTCTAGGATATGTTTTTTCAACTTTGAAAAATCACTAGCATTTGTAAAATTAAAGTATTACACGAATTATGAAGTTCCTTAGAGAAATGTGCAGAATAATAATCAGAGTATTATAGGGATAACAAGTTATGAAACCAAATTTATTGGAGGCATTGGTGCATCTCAGAATATGATTTGATAGGACTCTTTTTGTCAAGTTTGGCCAGTTGAAAGAATAGCGTTCACAAAGGACAGGACCAAACATGAAGCTAAAAATGTCAGGCAGTGGTTTTTGCTGAGTCAGACGACCAGGCCTCTATTCCAGAGATTTCCCCTCCTAGTCACTAGCTGAGATCAACACAGACAAGGAGTTATTTCCATCTCCAGTAGGACTGACTATTTTGAATGAATTTGTGGTTTTGGGCCATTTCTCAGTGGACTAGTCTCCACATCACAAAAACCACCAGGGAAATGGTCACTAATTAGCATGCTCATTAACAACCTTAGTAAAGAAGGTGGCCACAGAGAGGGTTGGGGTTCCAGAGCTGTGGTCACCCCTTTAAGCTGTCCTGCCACACAAGGCTGACGCTGGGAGTGAGCAGACAGTGTGACCTCTTGGCTCCTAAAACCACTCTTTCTTGCAGAAATATCTCAGGATTTCAGAGTTGTCTTCTGCACCCCATCAATGAGTGCCAAAGACTTTCCCTTAGGAATGTAAAAATAAAATTAAGGTGGTGAAGTCCATGGGGTCAGTCTTAGTTACTAAAATCTAAAGGAATAATGACTCATGTCTTGTGACCAAACTTTAATCTCATCTGTTGGTTCTAGTACCTCTTCCATCTGAGATGGTATCACAGATGAAACAGCATGTGGCAGGAGCAGGTAGAGGCTAGAAAAAAGGCAGCCTGGAACCAAAACTGTGAAGGGTCTTATAGGCCAAAATGAAGGTACTTGGATTATTTCTGGCCCTATCCAACTTGCCACATCAAGAAGTCATTTTTTCTGACGTTTCTGAAGCAACAATAGATAATATTTAAAACACTGGCAACCTGAATGTATCTCAGGAAATCCCTGTAGTCCCTGTGCTACCAGAATCCCCAGCATAACACTTCTGTAAATGTCTATACTATGAACCAAACCAAACCAAACTCACTGCTGTTGACTCGGATCCGACTCAGTGACTCCTCCTTGGGTTTCCGAGGCAGTATCACTACAGAAGTAGATTGTCCAATCTTCCTTCTGAGGAGTGGCTAGTGGGTTTGAACCGCCAGCCTTCTGGTTAGCAGTCAAATGCCTTAGGCACTATGCCACCAGAGCTCCTGTCTATACTGAGACCAAACCAAACCAAATTAGTTGCTGTTAAATTGACTCCGACTCATGGCAACCCCTTGTGCATCAGAGTACAACTGTGCTCCATAGGCTTTTCAGTGGCCAATTTTTCAGACATAGATCACCAATCTTTTCTTCTGAGGCACCTCAGGGTGTATTAGAGCCGCTAGCCTTTTAGTTAGTAGCCAAGTGCTTAACAATTTATGCCACCCACGGACTCCATGCTATGAAACAATGCACAAAAAAAGCAACCTGGAGAGAAGACAAAGAAACAAGTTGCTCTCCAAGCTTCTCTAGAAGCACAGGAAGCACCTTTTTTGACCCAAAGCCCAATAGCAGACAAAGCAACACTTTCCACTTCCACTTTCTGAGTTACTGTCTATTTATCATCTCCGATGAATCTAGGGTATCAGAGAGATAAAAATATACCCCGCCCTCGGACTGAAAAGGAAGTGTGTGTTATATTCTTGCTGTGGCATGTTGCACCTGTTCCATCTCCCTCAGCTCTGCCCTGAGTGACAGATGCAAAACTCCTTCAGATTTGACTAAAGGTAACCCACACATCTAGAGTTTGAGTGAGTAGCCACCAACCACAGACTAAATATGTTGGAGGGGGTTTTATAGGGTCCCCACAGCTTCCCCTTCCCTTACAGCTGAGCAGCCCGATGTGCAGAGTTCTGCTCATGTGGTGCAGCTTGGTGATTTGACAAATGCAAGGGGGTGTATTTCTTTAGAGAAGGATAAGGCTAACTGCCATCAACCATAATCCTCTCCCTACCACCATTCACATTATCAGTCTACATTTTCCTCTATAACCTTTTCATCGACATATTAAACTTCCCCTTGTGAAAGTCCATTTTCCCATAGAGTTATCTTTCTGTTGCCTTTCTTATCTAGAAACAAAGTCAATAATGACCACTTTACTTAGTGCTTACAATGGCTTTACTATTTTTGTACTAGATTATAATAGGCTGCATTGTTGTGGCACAGTCATTTTAATTTCATTTAACAAACAACAGAATAAGTAAAAAAGAGGTGAAAATTAGTATAGATGACCAGGATATATAATACACTAAATATGCTTGCAATGTCAGTTGAGCTCTGCCAACTGGGAGAAGAGGATTAGAGAAGTCATTTTTCTTTTTCTTTTTAATGGATGCTGTGTCTCATCAGCTCTTCAGCCTATGGGAAAATAGTAAGTGTGGAAATTTTAGAGCATCTGTATTAATCAGGAAATAGCCCAAGCTGCTTTAGCACAGCTACTAGAAGACGTAGAGCCTCTAGCAAAATAGAAGCATGTTTCCCTCTAGCATATAGGTACAGAAGTGGGGGCAGGGAAGGGCAGGAAACTGCCTGCTGCATGAGGTCTTCCAGGGACCCAGGCTCTTCTTCATTCTTCTCCTTCTCCTCCTTCTTTCCCTCTTTGCCTCCTCCTTTTCCTTTTCTTTTTCCTATTTTATATGAAGGTTGAGTTTGGAAAGCATCAAAATCATCTTTTTCAGTGTACCCTTCTATTTACTCCAATATTCCATAGAATGTTGTTCTTATCTGCAGCCCCTCCTCTCCAATCCACCCCACATGAAGAATAGAAGAGTGCAGAGAAACCAGCTTCCTTTTAAAGGGCATAACAAGAAGTTGCAGCTTGCATCTCATTAGCCATATTTTAATCACACAACTCACTTCAAGAAAGCCCAGGAAATGAAGACTATAGCTTGATGGCTATATGTTCAACTAGAACTTGGGAGATTCTATTATTGAAAAGAAGGTAAAAATGAGGGACAATTAGGAGATTATGCCACAGCACCAAAATTTTTACATCACTAAAGAATTAAACTATTTTCCACTATCTCTATAAGCATGAGCACATGACAATAGAACAGAATTTGTAAATAATAAAACAAAGCTATTGTGCCACAGTATCCAATGACCATCTCTACCATCCTTGCTTGTTGTTATGTTTTGTCAATCATTCACTTTCATCAGTTTTTTTCAAAGATCTGAACCAATTAAAAACATGAAATTCCCCATCAAACACAAGATTGATGCCAGTGTCTTGGTTGGACTCTGACATGGTCCAAAATGTATTTTCAATGGTTCTGACAAGCATAAAATGAAGAAATCTGCAGAGCAGGAGCCCTTTCAGGCCAAACCACTTCTGCAGTGTCTGTGGTTCAGAGTTATCAGGTGACAACTTCAAAAATCCTATGCTGTTTTGAATCATATACTTCCTGTGCTGTAGGCCACAACTCTGATGTGCTCTTCATTTCCCGTGACAATTACAAAAATGCAAGAAGGACAAAGTTCTCTAGAACACCAATATCCCTTTAAGCATTAAGCAATCGTTGGTGTGATAGCAACATGACAAATTGTTTGGAAGAGAAAAATTCTGATTGAGTGAAGAATAATAAAAGACACTTTCAGTGTGTTAATGAAGAGCTTTTCACGGTATGCCTTTAATGTAAATATAAGATGATGTCAATTTCAGAATTAACAAAAGAACAGTTGGCATGATGTTTTATTTGTTTAGAAAATGCCAACACCTAAAAGCATTAATTGCTATAATCCGTTTTCATGATTCCTTATACTGGGAGGATGGTTGGCACAGTGGCTATCCTTCCAGCCTTAATAGTAATAACAACAACAACAACATTAATAATAATGGCATCTATAATTTATTTAATTTTACTATTTATTGGTCACTGTGCTAACTGCTTTTACATAATCTTTCTTATGATTTTCACAACAATATTTCCAGATAAATATAATGAGCATTATTCTCACACTGTTATTGGGAGCAGTGGTGGTTAAGTTTGTGTGTCAACTTGGCTGGGCTTGGTTGAGTGGCTGGGCAGCTGGATATAGTATTCCCCGTGATGAGACTGGTAATCAACTCCATGGTGAAATCTACTGTGAGCAGCTGAGGAGCTGCCTTGGGTATGTGGTCTGCTTCCTGTATTAAGAAACAGCTTTGGGTATGGTCTCTAGCTTATTGCACGCTTGAACTCTGCATGTAGCCGTGTCATTGTTCAACAGCCTGCCATGTTCTACCGACCTTGGGACCTTCAATGGACTTGAATTAATGGCCTGCTGTGTGGTTTGGTAACATTTGGACTGTGCCATTTTATTTGTCAACCTTGGGTTTGTTAGCCTTGGCAGCAGTAGCTGCCTGAGTGAAGAGATGCCTCTAGCTTCAGTGGGCCGGAAGCAAGAGGCAGAGCTGAAGCGCAAGGTCAAGGGGCTTTCACACAGCCCCTGGACCCTGGTACTTTGAACTCAGACTTAAAGCCTCCAAAGTATAAGAGAATAAACTCCTGTTTGTTCAAGCCATCCCATTTGTGGTATATTTTTGTCAGAGTGGCACTAGGTAACCAGAACAGGAGCTGTCAAGTCGACTCCCACTCATAATGTTTTGGTTCTCTAGTGCTGCTCTGACAGAAAATACCACAAGTGGATGATTTGAACAAACAGGGATTGATTCTCTTACAGTTTAGGAGGCTAGAAGTCCTAGTTCAAAGTGCCAGCTCTAGGGACTGGGTGAAGGTCCCTCCACCTTGGGCTTTAGCTCTGCCTCTTGCTCCTGGTCCACTGGAGCTGGAGGTGTCTCTTAGCTCATGTCCCTGCTGGCTGCTGAGGCTGGAAAATCCAGGGCCCACAAGTACAATGGCACAGTCCTAAGATTAGCAAGCAACATGGCAAGCCACTAGTTCAAGTCCAGAAATAGTCCCAAGATTGGCAGACAACATGGCAGAACACTCACTGATGACTCGGACAAATACAGGATCCAAATGTGTCAAGAAGCTCAAGACCTTTCTCAAAGCTTCTTAAACACTGTAAGCAGACCACATCCCTAGGGCAGCTACTCAGCTGCCTGCAGCAGATTTTACCATGGAGTTGATTACCAGTCTCATCATAGAGAATCACTACAGCCAGCTGCCCAGCCACTCAAAACTGGCCCAGCCAAGTTGACACATAACCTTAACTACCTGTTTCTTAATACAGGAAGCTGACCCTGTGTGACGGAATAGAATTGCTGAATAGAGTTGCATAGGTTTTAATCTTCACAGATCACCAGATTTTTCTCCTGCAGAGCCACTGGGTGGGTTGAACTGCCAGTCTTTCAGTTAGCAGCTGAATGCTTAACCATTGTGCCAACAGAGCTCTTCAGTCTTACTTCAGGCTCAACATAATTCACCTAAGATCATCTGGTAGTTGTGGTGGTGGTGGTAATAACAAACATACATTGGGTGCTTACTCTGTGCCAGGCTTTGTGCTAAGCCAGGGTTCAAATCCATGGCATCTTTACATGATGCTTCACAAATGAGATCTCTTGAATGGGAGAGAAAAAAATTAAATCCACTTTTTGGGTATCAATTGCAAGTGTAATAATCAACATAACTCAAACCCCCACTTTTCACTTCTGTTCTTACAGCACATGCAACACTTCTTCTGCCCCTACCCACCTGGAGCTGGGTCAAAGCTCACAAGATAAAGAACATAGTCCTCCAGACTGCCAAGTCTGCCCAAGAACTCAGATGTTAACTGCAAGCTTGGGAGTCCCCATAACACCTTCACTTCTGACCTACTGACTACAAATTTGGTGGTTCCCTCTACCCCCCTCAGGAACCAGCTGTAAGCTCAGGGGTTGCCTGTACTTCCTTAGGTTCGCTGATTTGCTAGAACAAGTCACAGAAGTCATGGAAAGCACTATGCTCATGATTATAGCTCTATTATAAAGGATACAAAGCAGAGTCAGCATAAAGAAGAGACATATAGGGCAAGGTCTGGGAAGGCTTCCAGTGAGAAGTTTTTTTGTCCCAAAGGGGACAGGTCACCCTCCCAAGAGCAGATGTCTTTTGCCAATTAGGAAGCTCATGGAGATTCAGTGTCCAGAGGTCTTATTAAGGGTCTCATTATATAATGCAACCTCGAGGTTGGCTGACATTACGAGAGATCACAAGATATTAAGAGGTGGGTCTTTCTGGCCATGTCATCATGAGGTGATCACTCATATGTAAGACTCGCTGGCCTGGCCACCATGAGGTAATCATCATGAGATTGGTCCCTCTGGTCTGACCAACCCCTACCCCAGAGTCACCTCTCTGGCATAAGCTATCTGGTTTAGAATCTTTGTTGAGGACCCCTAAACCATTAGAGAAATTCTAAGAGCTTAGGGGTTATTGCTCAACAACCAAGGGCAAAGACCAAACTCTTGGGGTGACATTAAATTCTAAACCCTACACCTCCTTTAACACAGACAGATGCTAGGTTTGGCACAAACCACGGTCTTCATCCTCCTCAACCCAAGTTGTCTCAGAAAGCACAGGTTCTGAGCATGTCAATAAGTCCAACTTCGATGTGGTGGTCAAAATAAATCCCAACTGTGGGGTGGCTAACATCTATTCTATAGCATAAAGCACCTCCCTTCCCTGTAATGTATGGTTGTTGTTGGATGCCATCAAGTTGATTTCAAGTCACAGTGGCCCCATGTGACAGAGTAGAACTGCCCCCATGGGGTTTTCTAGGCTATAATCTTTACAAGAATAGGTTGCCAGATCTTTCTCTCACAGAGCCTCAGAGATGCCTCAGAAGATAGGCTTAGTAACCTACTTCTGAAAAGATCAGCCATTATAAAGCCTGTGGAGCACAATTCTACTCTAACACCCATGGGCCAATTGTCAGAATTGACTTAACAGCAACTGGTTGGGTTTACTAGCTCGGGGCAGGAGGAATATGGGGAGAGGCAAGTACTGCTTAAGTGGCACAGAATTTTTGTTAGGGGTGATGAAAATATTTGGTAACAGATAGTGGCAATGGTTGCATAATATAGTGAATGTAGTAGTTAAGGTAACTGAGTCATACATGTAAAAATGGTTGAAATACTTGTTGTTGTTATTGTTGTTAAGTGCCGTCGAGTCGTTTCCAACTCATAGTGACCCCATGCAGAGCAGAACAAAACACTGCCCGATCCCATGCCAGCTCCATGATCCCTGCCATACTTGAGCCCATCATCACAGCCACTGTGTCAATCCATCTCGTTGAAGGCCTCCCCCTCTTTCATCAACCCTCCACCCTACCAAGCATGACATCCTTC
>NW_006921794.1:1083610-1094399 GCF_000298275.1 Orycteropus afer afer
GCACTCCCTTCTTGATTTTAAACCATGTAGTGTCCCCTTGTTCCGTTTGAAATACTTGGTTATATATATTTCACCACAATATTTTTTTAATTAAAAAAATGATAACAATAGTGTTTTAACAGGTTCTAATGTTAATGTTATATTTCAACATCTATTGTCATCATACTTTTTTCCCCCACCCACACAAGACAACTGGGAGGTTAGAGTCCCCATTTCACAAACCACTGTGCTTACCCCACACTAGCACAGCCTCAGTAAATTCCCACAAAGCTTTTTGAAAATAATATTTACCCTAATATGTAAACTATTGGAAAGGAATGATTTTGTATCTTTCTTTTTTTCACCAGAGACTATTAATCTTCTTCATCACATTGAATGTTTGATCATTAACCCCAATGAAAAGAAACAAAAAAAAAAGTGTCAGTCATCACACCAATTGAGAAACAAACTAAAAATAATTTTAAGTATCTGTACCAATAGAGAAAAATAATTACCTATATTTCATTTTCAGTCACACATATTGTTACATGATGTCTACTGAATCAATGAGATGCACCTGTATATTTAGGGTCCACTGTTGCCACTAAGGCTACAACCAACAGTACAGCTTATGAAGTCAGTAAAGAAGTGCACATCAATGTAAATAGCACTTACTGAACACATATTAAGCCCAGCACTCTACTCAGCAATGTGACAAATATGAAAATGCAATGAGACACCATGCAAAAAAATGTTACTAACAATTCGAGTTAGTTAAACCAAAAAATAATGGTGTATATCACCTTCATTCTTGTATTTTTCCAACTATTTTAGTCTCTAAAATCAAAAAACAAATTCACTGCTGTCAAGTCAGATCCAACACATAGAGCCCCCTCCTTGGGTTTCTGAGGTGGTATCACTACAGCAGTAGATTGCCCAACCTTCCTTGCGAGGAGTGGCTGGTAGGTTTGAACCGCCAGCCTTCTGGTTAGCAGTCAAATGTTTTAGGCACTGCGCCACCATACTCTTAAAAATTATTGGGAATCACAAACAACTTTAATTATATGTGTTATAGCTATTAATCTTTATCATATTACAAATAAACCTAAGACATTTTAACATGTATTAACTTATATGAAAATAAAAAGTAAGCCCATTGTATGCTAATATAAATAATATATTGCTTAAAAAGTAACTATTTTTACTACAAATTACAAAGAAAAGCAATGAGAAAAGTGGCATCGCTTTGTATTTTAGCAAATCTTCTTAATGTCTAGCTTAATAATAATAATAATGAGTTGAATTGTCAAATCCACTTCTGCATTCCATCTGTTACAATGTATTGTTTTAGTTGAAGAACTTGAAGAAAATTTGGTCTCACACAGATATATATTTGGAAAAGAGAAATATTTTAATAGCTGTTTCCGATCATTAGACATATTCTTCTTTGATACTACACCAAACTGGGACAGGTGGTAGTTTGTTAAAGGTTAACAGCAAAGTGGGATTTAAACCCATTACATTAGAATCCATTGGACTTCCATGCCACTCAAATTTTGTAACTTTATGGATCAATCTTTTTAGAAAACATCAGCAAGTCCTCCAAATGTTGACACTTTCATTATACAGTATCAAAAAATAACTATTATCCCACAACATGATAAAAGTATTTAATCTCACTGAATTGTACATGTAAAAATGCTGAAATGGAATGTTTTGTTATATGTATATTTACCATTAAAAAATAATAACTTCATTTTTACCACTGATCTCATCAGAAAATTCTCTAAGTATTAGGAAGCAGTCAAGCTCATGGTGGCAGGTCAAAGTTTCCAAAATTACAAATTTTCACTGAAAAGCTCAAATTTTATCATTGGTCACAACAAATGCTGTGTTTTCTTTGAGATGTCAGACTCATGTGCTTCATCTTTGAGAAAGTATCGTCCAAATACATAAATCTGGATAATCACAGCTTGCTTGTCATTCTTTCAAATAAACATAATGTTCCACAGAAAAAGTTACCACCACAACAAATTACAAAAGCAATTTTCCTTAAGGGCCTGTATTTACTCACCTAAAACATAAATTTCTCCTTGTGAAAAAGGTTTTAATAACTGTGAAACATGATTAGGGTAAGACATAATGATATTCACAAATTGCATTGCCTGTACAGGGTGGTGAAGAATACAATGGCTACTAGTAGCGTTTGGTGCCACTGCCTTGATTGATTTCCAGGCAATTTTATCCATGATCAGTGCAAATACTACTCTAGTGAAAAGGGAAAATGATGTCTTTAAATTACCATGAAAATGGGTTTGAAAGGGTATCAGGATCACATTTTGAGAACTACTGAGGTAGGAGAATCTACAACACAGCCTACTTTTAGGATTGGGGGTTCTTTGAGGCCCCTAACTTCATTAGCTGCACCAGTGACTATCAGCTCAATTATAAAGCAATGTGTTTAGCATCCTTATTAAAAAGCAATGCTCTGTACCATGAAAATAACAGTGGTTTCTTTTGCAATTGGCCTCAGAATCTATTGTTAGGTGCCAGAACAAAATAAAAATCCCATTACCAATTCTCATTTTCTGCCCTTATTTCTCTAAATTACCCCTGATGGATGGCTAGCAAGATGAGTTGGCCCTTTTGATTTCAGCAAGTTTTTCAGAGGCAATCAAAAAGGGCGTACAGGGTTAAATGGCACCAACCCCACTTAATAAATCAAAAGCTCTAGAACCTCAGCAGTTCGGAGTTTCTTTTCAGAACTTTTTATCAAGTATGCTGCTATTACTTGCCATAGACTAATTTAAAAGGAAGACTATTAAGAATTTTATAACAAAGATTTGGAAGGAATTTTAACATGGTTTTTAACCCTGTTACCCTTTTTCCCTTATATTCCAAAATACACCCAATACAATAAGTATATTTGGAAGTTTCAAACAGAAAAGAGTAGTTCAGGGGTAGAAAGTCTCACCTGCCATGTAGGAGACCTAGGTTTTGTTCCCGGTCAAAGCCCTTCATGTGTCAGAACAGGTTTCAAGCAGAGCTTCCACACTGAGATGAACTAGGAAGAAAGGTCTGGAAATCACCTTCTGAAAATCAGCCATCGAAGATCCTGTGGATCATAGTGGTCCCATCCACAACTGATCATGTGACAGGACTCAAGAGAGTTTTGCTCCACTGTACCATTGTACCTGGGGTTGCTACGAGTTGAGGCAGACTGGATGGCAGCCAGCAACAACAGCAATGTATAGACAAGTAAGTGAATTCTATTATTGAATACTTGTTTGAATAGAAAAAAATGAGCTTGAGTTTTTTAATTGCATGGACAATATATATAGTGGCGTAGTGCCTAAGATATTTGACTGCTAGCCAGAAGGTTGGTGGTTCAAACCATCAGCTGCTCTGTGGAAGGAAGACTGGGCAATGGATTTCTGTAAAGATTGACCACCTCAGAAACCTAATGGGGGTTGCTATGAGTCAGAATCGACTTGTTGGCAGTGAGTTTGGTTTTTTTGTTTGTTTGTTTTTGTTTTTTTGGTATACAAACAGAGAGAGAGAGAGAGAGGCTTATATGAAAGGGCCCAGATCACAGCAGAAGTTCCTCTGGCCTAGGTCCATTTCAGCCCAGTCTGCATCTTTCTGCACCACTGACTTTGTTACATCTGGAGAAAATCAATATTTAATCAGGAAAGACTAAGTCCTTTCAAAAAAAAAAAATCCAAATCTCTTAGAAGTTAAGTATCCTGAAAAATACTTAACTTCCTAGAAAGAGTAAGCAGTGACTCTCACACCGAGTTAAAAAATAAAAACAAGAGCTACTAGTTTCAGGTCTGACATATAAAGAGCTTGAAAGTCATCACTCCTGTCTCTCTAACAAAAAGAAAAAAAAAAAAGCTGGATAACCTCAAAATTTCTACTTTTTCTTGGACCCATCAGAGAACGGAAGGTCTGGAAAGACAGACCCATCCAGAGAGTCACAGCTGAGACCTGTTTACCTGGAACAGAAGCCAATGGAGCTATAAACTAGTGCTGTTGTTAGGTGCTGCTGCGTCATCTTTGACTCATAGCAACCCTATGTACAGAAGAATGAAACACTGGCCAGTCCTGCACCATTCTCACAATTTTTGCAACGCTTGAGCCCATCGTCACAGACATTCTGTCAATCCATCTCATTGAGGGTCTTCCCCTCCTTTACTGACCTCTATTTTACCAAGCGTGATATCCTTCGCCAGAGACTGGTCCCTTCTGACAACATGACCAAAGTACATAAGATGAAGTTTGGTCATTCTCATTTCTAAGGAGCATTTCAACTGTATTTCTTCCAAGAAAGATGTGTTTATTCCTCTGGCAGTCCATGATATTTTCAGTATACTTCACTGACACCATAATTCAAATGCATCAACACTTCTGTGGTCTTCCTTATTCATTGCCCAGCTATCACATGCATATGAGGCTATTGAAAATACTATGGCTTGGATCAGGCGCACCTTAGTCTTCATACTGACATCTTTGCTCTTTAATACTTTAAACAGGTCTTTTGCAGCAGATTTGCCCAGTTCAATATGGTGTCTCATTTCTTGACTGCTCCTTCCATGGGCGTAGATTGTGGATCCAAGTAAAATTAAATCCCTGACAAATTCAATCTTTTCTCCATTTACTGTGATGTTGCTTATTGGTCCATTTGTTAGGGTTTTTGTTTACTTCATGTTGACACATAATCCATACTGAAGGTTGTAGTCTTTGATCTTCATTGGTAAGTGCATCTAGTCTTCTTCACTTTCAGAAAGCAAGGTTGTGTCACCTGTGTATCACATGTTGTTAATTAGTCTTCCTCCAATCCTGATGCTGTGTTCTTTTCATATAATCTAGCTTCTCAGATGATTAGCTAAGCATGCAGATTGAATAACTATGGTGAAAGGATACAACCTAATGCACACCTTTCCTGATTTTAATCCATGCAATATCCCTTGTTCTGTTCGAACATTTATTTGCCTCTTGGTCTAAGTACAGGTTCCTCATGAGCACAATTAGGTATTTTAAAATTCTCATTCTTTGCAATGTTATCCATAATTTGTTATGATCCACATAATCATAATCCAATACCTTTGCATACTCAATAAAATACAGGCAAATAAAATATATCTTTCTGGTAGTCTTTGCTTTCAGCCAAGATCCATGTGACATCAGCAATGATGTCCCTCATTCCATCCTCTTCTGAATCCAGCTCTCATTTCTAGAAGTTCCCTGTCAGTATACTGCTGCAGCAGTGTTTGAATTATCTTCAGCAAAATATTACGTGCGTATGGTATCAGTGACACAGTTTGATAATTTCCACATTCTGTTGGGTCACCTTTCTTTGGAATGGGTACAAATATGGATCTCTTCCAATAGATTGGCCAGGTAGTTATCTCCCAAATTTCTTGGTATAAACAAGTAAGCACTTCTAGCACTGCATGTTTGTTGAAACATCTCAGTGGGTATTCCATCAATTCCTGGAGGCTTGTTCTTCGCCAATTCCTTCAGTTCAGCTTGGACATCTTCTTTCAATACAATTGATTCTTGATCATATGCTGCCTCCTGAAATTGATGAACATTGACAAATTCCTTTTTGGACAGTGACTCTGTGTGTTCCTTCCATCTTCTTTTGAAGCTTCCTGCATCATTCAATATTTTGCGAATATTCTTCAATGTTTAATCAGAAGATGTTTAGTCCTTTAAAAAAAAAAAAATACAAATCTTCATATCGCAACTCAAGCCTTGAATTTTTCCTTCAGTTCTTTCAGCTTGAGAAATGTAGAGTGTGTTCTTCCCTTTTGGTTTTCTAATTCCAGATCTTTGCACATTTCATTATAATACTTTACTTTGTCTTCTCAAGCTGCCCCTTGAAATCATCTCTTCAGCTCTTTTATTTCATGATTTCTTCCATTCACTTTACCTGCTCTCCATTCAAGGGAAACTCTCAGAATCTCTTCTGAAATCCATTTTGGTCTTCTCTTCCTTTCCTGTCTTTTTAATGACCTTTTGCTTTCTTCATGTATGGTGTTCTTGATGTCATCCCATGTCTCATTTAGTCTTCAGTCATTAGAGTTCATTGCATCAAATCTATTCTTCAGATGATCTCTAAACTCAAGTGGGATATAATCAAGATCATATTTTGGCTCTCATCCAAAAACCAAACTCACTGCTATTGAGTCAGATCTGACTCATAGCAACCTCTCCTTGGGTTTCTGAGGTGGTATTACTATGAAAGTAGATTGCCCAACCTTCCTTCTGAGGAGTGGCTGGTGGGTTTGAACCTCCAGCCTTCTGGTCAGCATTCAAATGGCTTAGGCACCATGCCACTAGAGCTCCCTGTTTTAATTTTCTTCAGTTTCAACTTAAACTTATATATGAGCAACTGATAGTCTGTTCCACAGTCATCTCCTGGCCTTGTTTTGATAGATGGTATTGAGCATCTCCATCACCTCCTTCCACAGCTATAGTCTATTTGATTCATGTGTCTACCATCTTGTGAGGTCCACGTGTATAGCTGCCATTTATGTTGCTGAGAAAAGGTATTTGCAATGACTAAGTCATTGATCTTGCAAAAATCTATCATTTGGTCTATTGATGCTACATTTTTGTTTCCAACTTCACATTCCAATTGCCAGTAATTATCAATCCATCTTGATTGCATGTTTGGTCAATTTCAGACTGCAGAAGTTGGTAAAAATCCTTAGTGGTTGGTACTTAAATTTAAATAATAGTAGTATTAACTAATAGGAATATTTACATGGTGATTTTGATAAACCACTGGAGGCGAAGCATGTAAGTAAGTAAGAGTGAGACATTCTTGAGGGCAACAGTCTGAGAAGGGACTCATACTTTTGTGGGTTTTTAATTTCCAGGAACCTCATCTCGTTCTCAAGGTAAAGATCCCAGAAAAATTTACCATGCATGAGAAAAGCAATCTTTGTAAAATATACACAGGGCCTTCTCCATAACAAAGGCCTTTTCTCCATGGTAATAGACTTTGTCAGAGCTTTATGCCAGACTGGGAAAGGACAGTTTCTGATCAAAATCCTTCTAACCTTTCTGTCTAACCTAAAAGAGAGAAAAAACATAGTCAAGAGGGGTCAGGCTTCTAGAAAACAGACTGGAAATCTGTAGCCAGAGAAGAGAATAAAGAGGGAGGGAAAAGCTATACCACTAAAAGATCACAACCCCAAGATACAGGACACTGAAAAACTGAGATTCAGTCATAAGATTTTGGAACACACCCCTACCCAACATCTTACCACCAAACCAATAGGCCTACAGTATAATAACAACAGTAGATTAAAAGTGATAAAGCAGCAAGACACAGGTTCTCTCTAAGGAGAAGTCCTCAGAGAAGTCTCAAGTTAAAAAAGACACTAAAACAGAAACACTAGACAAATTTGAAGCCTCTGCACCTATAACTATTACAAACATTAAACACAGCCTAACTCATAGCAAAATTAATAACAATCCTTACAGTAAAGTTCTATTTACCCCAGTTCCCTTTACCTGATTCAAGTCGGGATTTCAACAAAATGTTATAAGATATGCCAAAAGGCAAGAAAAAATGCAGCCTGAAGAGATGAAGCAATCTTCAAAACCAGTCTCAAATGTGTCCGAAATGTTAGGGTTGTTAGACAGGAGATTTATGATAACTATGATTAAGATCCTCCACTTTGTAAGTTTGTTGTACTGTGGTGGTTTTTGTATTGCTTTGATGCTGGAAGCTATGCCACTGGTATTTCAACCATGGTAGACAGGTTTTATTGGAGCGTCCAGGCTGAGACAGACTAGGAATAAAGACATGGTGGTCTACTTCTGAAGAAAAAAAAAAAAAAATTGACTACTGAAAACCTTATGAAAAGCAGTGAAATATTGTCTGATATAGTGCCAGAAGATGAGCCCCTCGAGTTGGAAGGCACTCAAAATACAACTGGAGAAGAGCTGCTGGTTCTTGAAAAATGCTGGGGTCCAATCCTAGAGCAGTGCAGGTAATAGTCCACACCAGTTCAAAAAGAAGAGAGTTTTAATTAGGAAGTGCACCAACGAAAGACAGATGAGGTGTCAGTGACTCTAAAAATGCCCACTCTGCTTAGCACTTACAATCAGGGGTTCTTATATAATCAGGGGTTAAGAAAAACAGACACAGGATTCATTAACTATTTTCTAAAAGTTAGACAGAACAATGGATAATTAAGAAAGGAACGTTTCCTGTGAGTTCCCAGCAGTCAATAATCTTTAAGAGGTTCCATCCATGTTTGTGAAAGCTCAAGTGGCCAGTGTCAAAGTCCATCCCAGGAGATTTTATTCACATAGATGGCTCTGTCTTAGATCACAGGGTAAAGCTGGAATTGATAACTGCATCTTAGGGAGAGAAGTTAATTATAACACAAGGTTGAAGCCAGGTTTTAAAGAAATGGCATTTTAACTAAAAATATGGAGTCTTACTTTAACATGGAGTCAGGCCTATCAAAGAAAAATCTTTATCCTCAAACTGCCTCCTCAAAGTTGAGTTGACTTTAATGTTGTGGATGGAGTAAGGCTTCTGGGATCTTCATTTGCTGACGTAGCATGACTTAAAATAAGGAGAAAAAGTTGAAAATATCTATTAATAATCAGAATGCACAAGGTATGAATCTGGAAAAATTGTTAACTATCAAAATTAAAATGAAATTCATAAAGATCAATATCTGAGGGATTAATGAGCTTAGAAGTACTGGTACTGGAAAATTTTGAATCAGACAATGCTATGGACAGTTATGCTGGTCTACCAATTGGTCTACAAATTGAAGAGGAATGGTGTTACATTCATTATCAAAAAGACCATGTCAAGATCTATCCTGAAGTAAAATGCTGTCAGCGATAGGAAAATATTCATATGCTTACAAGGAAGCCAGCTAACAAAACTATTATTCAAATTTGCACACAACCACTACAGTCAAAAACAAAGACACTGAAGATTTTTCCCAATTTCTGTAGTATGAAATTGACCAAATATGCAATCAAGATGGATTGACAATTACTGGTGATTGGAAAAGTTGGAAACAAAGAAGAAGCATCAGTAGTTGGAAAACAGGGTCTTGATGAAAGAAATGATGCCAGAGATTGCATGACAGAATTTTTCAAGACCAATAACTTATTCATTGCAAATACCTTTTTTTCCACAACATAAACAAAAACTATACACATGGACCTTGCTGGATAGAATACTCAGAAATAAAATTGACTATACCTATGGGAAGAAATAATGGAGAAGTTCAATACCATCAATCAGAATAAGGCCAAGGTCAACTACAGAACAGACCATCAAGTGTTTAAATGCAAGTTTAAATTGAAGATGAAGAAAATTTAAACAAGTTCACAAGAGCCAAATATGACCTTGGGTATATCACACCTGCTTTTAGAGACCATCTGAAGAATAGATTTGATACATTGAATACTAATGATCACACACCAGACAAATTGTGGGATATACCTAGGACATCATATATGAAGAAAGCAAAAGGTCATTAAAAAGACAGGAAAGAGCTATTTCCGTCCAAGACAGCAGAACAGGCAGAAAGACTGTACAGACCCTCTTCAACAAAGAAAAGGGGAACCAATTAACACAGACACAGAAGATAATCCTGGACCCTTGAACCTTGAAGAGAAGGATATGGAAGTGGACTAAACTCCAACTAGCAGAAGAATTTGCATGAAAATACCAAAAAAGAAGACATATGGAGCTGGGGTCTGGCAGCGATCCTGAAGGCACAGACAGCTTGGAGATTCCCAAGTGCTCGTAGGACCTAAGAATTAACCTAAAAATCAGCCCTGCTAGCAAGGGTCTGGACAGAGGACTGCTCTGATGGCTGTGGAATAAAATGGAAGCAGTGGTGAAGAGGAAAATGGGCTGAGCTGTGGACTTTTGCCTGTCCAGAGGGAGCCACCATTGTGAATGTTTACAAATGGCTTGACCTTTTTGGCTATTTAAAGAGACAGCGCTCTCCCAGATTCCAGGGGAACAGAACAGGTTCCACTTACCAGTAACCCCAAGGACACTCCGGACCTGCATGACTGAAAAGGAGCAACATTCCTCTTGTTACTTTTATACCCCACACCAGCTTGGTGAACAGAGGTGAGGCCATCCCACACTACCACCCACCTTCTGGGCCCACAAGAACTCCATCCCAGTCTGTGTACTCAGTCGGAGCCTGCCCTGTCTGTCAGAGCCTGCCCTGCCCTGCCCTGCCCTGCCCTGCCCTGCACTGACTGTTTTCTTTTTCTTTTTTTTTCCTTTTCCTCTCTCTTTTTTCTAGTATTTAGGTTGCTTGTATTTGTCTGTTTAAAAACTACTATTATTAATAATACTTTTGTCCTTTTTGCTATTATTCTTTATTCTCACCCCGCTTCCCAGGTCCTAGTTTACAGCTTTTATTTTTTTCCTTGTTCTTGGTTGAAAAAAAAAAAATTTTTTTAACTTAAAGTTTTTTTTTTCCCTTTTTTCTCATGTTTAACCCTGTTCCTTGTTTATCTTTTTGAATTTTCCCCATTTTTTTCTTCATTAGTCTTCTTCTCTACCTTTTTTCTCTTACTGCCCTATCCCCAGATATTGCAGGTTTTCTTGTTTTTTTCTTCTTCTTTTTTCCTGTTTTTCTTTTCTTTGGTTACTGTTCCTGGGTGATTACATGGTGTATTTTTTGTCCATGTGCTTTTAGTTTTTTGATGGTTATTCAATTGTAATTTTTGTCTAACTGAGTGGGAGACAGCAACAGTCCCCATAAGATACAACTACACTCACACCTCCTGC
>NW_006921794.1:1120322-1121862 GCF_000298275.1 Orycteropus afer afer
TATGTCTCCTTTTTTTGGTATTTTCACGCAAATTCTTCGCTAGTTGGGGTTTAGTCCAATTCTGTATCCTTCCCTTCAAGGCGCAGGGGTCCACGACTATCTTCCGTGTCTGTGTTAATTGGTTTCCCTTTTCTTTGTTGAAGAGGGTCTTTGCAATCCTTCTGCCTAGTCCGCCATCTTGCCGGAAGCCCCAAGAAACTTTTAAGACCCCCAATAAGGTGAGGGGAATAGGCACTCATATATCATTGGTGAAAATATAAATTTATATAATATGTATCAAAATGTGAAATGACCAATAAACTAACTTCTTAAGAATTTATGTAAAGCAATTAGCACCCAGGTGAACTGTCTATACAAGGATGTTTATTATAGTCAATTAAAAGGAGACTCTTTAAGTAAATTATAGCACAACAAAATTTTATATAGCCATTAACAAGAATGATAAAGACCTTTATATTTTGTCAATAGAAAACTGTCTGAGATATATCGTGGGAGAGAATAATTGTGAGTGAAAAAGAAAGTTGCAAAATAACATAAATAGCATAATCCCATTTATACAAAGTTACATTAAAAAAGAACCCAAATCAGTTGCAGTCAAGTCAACACATGGCACATGTGTGTCAGGGGACAACTGAGCTACGTAGTGTTTTCACTGATTTTTCAGAAGTAGATCAGCAGGCCTCACACTAGGTGCCTCTCAGTGGACTTGAACCTTCAACTTTTCAGTTAGCAGCTGAGCACATTAGCTGTTTGTACCACACAGGGTCTTATAAATGCATAGAAAGGTGTCTGAGAGGATGTTTATTGATCTGTTAAGAGTTATTAATTCTAAATGGTTGGATATCATGTTCTTCTTTTTCTGAATTAAATTGTTATATAAAGCATGAAAAATATTGTTTAGAATTTTTTTTAAGTGTTTCTTTAACCACCATCATAATCCATCTCCAGGATTGCTACTTTCTTAGTCATCTGAAGACCACTGTCAGCCGTCACACTCAAATTTCTTCCCTTCTAGAGATCCCTTCAACTTCTTCCTCAGAAGAGCTCGTTTCTAAAATCGCTTTTAAAAATCTGATTATACTTGTAAATACATGTTGACTGGAGAAAATTTAAAATACATAAAATCACCAGAATTAATAGAAATCACCTCAATTCAGTGGCTCAAGTCCTTATTGCAATGTTTCCACCTCACATTTCCAAATATTTTTTTCCATGCTTAAAACAAAACAAAACAAAAACATTGCTGTCAAGTAAATTCTGACTCATAGTGACCCACACTTTAGATAAATTCTAAGAAGTTAATGTATTGGTCATAGAGTTCCCAAGGCTGTATGTAATCTTTGCAGAAGCAGACTGCCACATCTTTCTCCCACCAGCAGAGTGGCTGGTAGGTTTGAACCACTGGTATTTTACTTAGCAACCTAGTACTTAACCACTGTGCCACCAGGTCTCCTTTTCCATGTTTATATTATGTAATTTGAAGACTATACCCAGGAAATAATATCATGGTGTTTAGCCACTCCTTTCTTGCTTTTTTTTT
>NW_006921794.1:1123302-1125083 GCF_000298275.1 Orycteropus afer afer
ACACTCTCCATTTAGACATACCTAATTGTTTAGCTTGTTCACCTATCTATCCATCCATATACCCATGTTTGCTTTCACTGACAACTCAGTACTGTATATCCTAGGCTAATCTTAACATGATTGATTGAACCCTGCCCTCCCACTTTTACTGAGATCAACTGATAACCAGGTCACAAGATGGTCTCTGCCCCCTACCCAGGAGTTTCTTTTGAAATCCAAATTCACCAAGTCCATCTTCAAGCAGGAAAGAAAAGAGTAGCAACTTTGGGTGAAAGAAAAGCTGCTGGCAGAATCAATCCTGGTCAGAAACTTCTTTAGATTAAACATTCGGTTTCATGGGTAAGAAAACTCCAAAATCAATGCAAGATGTCTCCTATCCATGTATCTCTTTAACACTGGTATTTGTTCCATTTGTACAATAGTTATATCCAATTTGGTGGATGGAAGATACCAATGACTTTAAAGTTCCTTTCTGGTCCTGTAGAGGCTCTTAGGTGGCACAAATGGTTTATGCTCAAATACTAACCAAAATGAACTCTGGTGGTGCAGTGCCTAAGGCATTTGACTGCCAACCAGCAGGTTGGTGGTTCAAACCCACTAGCTGCTCCATGGAAGATGGGGCAATCTACTTCCATAAAGGTTTACCACCTCGGAAACCCTACAGGTGTTGCTATGAGTTGGGATCAACCTGATGGCAGTGAGTTTGGTTTAGTTTTACTAACCAAAAGTTTAGAACTTCAAACCACCAAGCAGTACTTCAGAAGAAAGACTCGGTGATCTACTTCCATGAAGAGACACCTACAAAACCCTATGGAGCAGTTCTGTTCTGTAATACTTGGGGTTGCCATGAGTAGGAATCAACTCAATGGTAGTGGGTTTGATTTTGTGTTTCTGTGACTATTTGTGTTAAGAAAGATGACATGGGACTGAGGGAGAAGTATTAACTAGTGCTAGCTACTTTCTGAGTCAGCTGCAGGGATCCAGGTGAGGAGAGGGAACCCAGGCATGCCCAAAGCAGCAGGGCGGGAGAACCAGAGAGCGGAGACAAATTGGCCCAGGGACCGGGACTGAAGGGAATGAGCTGCAGGGATCCAGGTGAGGAAAGGAAAACCAGGGATGCCCAAAGCATCAGGGTGGGAGAACTGGAGAGCAGAGATGAATAGGCCTGGGGCCCTGGACTGACTGGAATGAGCTACAGGGATCCAGGTGAGGAGAGGAAACCCAGGTACATTCAAAGTAGCAGGGAGGGAGCACCAGAGAGCGGAGACGAATAGGCCCAGGGACTGGGACAGAAGAGGAGTGAGCTACAGGGATCCAGGTGAGGAGAGGGAACCCAGGCATGTTCAAAGCATCAGGATGGGAGAACAGGAGAGGGGAGAGGAATAAGCCCAGGGACCAGGACAGAAGAGGAGTGAGCCACAGGGATCCAGGTAAGGGTAGTAGGAGAGGTTTCCAACAGGGAGACACACTTGTCTGTCAGTTTGTCCAACTGTGGTGATGGGTTGATGTGAGTTTTGAGTCTGAGCCACTGGTGTTTTAAACCCAGCGGGGTGCACATGGTGCACAAGTATCAGCCCAGCTTACAGACAGAGACAGACTAAGAAGAAGGAAGAGGCCATCCACTTCTCAAAGAATTGGCCAGGGAAAACCTTATGAATAGCAAAGAAACACTGTCTGATACATTACTGCGCAACTTTGTGAATAGTCCGGTTAGGTTAGAAGGCTCTCAAACAGGACTGGGAACAAGCTGCATCATCAGAGTAAGCCCAGCCTTACTCCTA
>NW_006921794.1:1127243-1128339 GCF_000298275.1 Orycteropus afer afer
CAAAAATCCTCACAACTGGACCAATGAGCAGCATCACAATAAATGGAGAGAAGATTGAGGTTGTCAAAGAACTCACATTGCTTGGTTTTACAATCAATGCCAACGGAAGCAACAGTCAGGACATTAGACAACGTGTAGCATTGGGAAGGTCAACCGTGAAGGAACTGTATCAAGTGCTGAGGAGCAAGGATGTCTCCTTGAGGACTAAGGTGCGCCTGATACAAGCCATGATATTTCCAATCGCCTTGTATGCATGTGAGAGGTGGACAATAAATAAGGAAGACCGGAGAAGAGTTGATGCTTTTGAGTTGTGGTGCTGGCGAAAAATGCTGAAAGTACCATGGACTGCTAAAAGAACTAACAGATCTGTCCTGGAGGATGTGCACCCGAAATGCTCCTTGGAAGCGAGAATGGCTAGACTTTGTCTCACCTATTTTGGTCATGTTGTCAGATGGGACCATTCCCTGGAGAGGGATGTCATTCTTGGTAAGGTGGAGGGTCGCCAAAAGAGGTGAAGGCCTTCAGCAAGATGGTTTGACATGGTGGCTGCAATGATGGGCTCAAGTATAGCAGGGATCATGGAGCTGGCATGGGATCAGGCAGTGTTTCGTTCTGCTGTGCATGGGGTCACTATAAGTCAGAAATAACTCGATGGCACCTAACAACAACAACAACAGCTACTTTCTAAGGTGTTCTGGTGGTGCAGTGGTTAAGCCCTCAGCTGCTAAGCAAAGATCATCAGTTTGAACCCATCAGCCACTTTGTGGAAGAAAGATGAGGCAGTCTGTCCCTGTAAAGATTTATGGCCTTGGTAATCCTGTGGAACCAGCTCTACTCCATCCTATATAGTTTCTATGAGTCGGAATAGATTCCACGGCAGTGGGTTAGTAGGTTTTAGCTTTCTCCTTGGAAATCTGACAAGAATTCCCTGTTGTTGTTGTTTTTGTTGTTATTTGCCGTCCAGTCGGCCCCGACTCAGAGTGACCCCTCCTTGGGTGTCCGAGGCAGTATCACTACGGAAGTAGGATTGCCCAACCTTCCTTCCGAGGAGTGGCTGGTGGGTTTGAACCATCAGCCTTCTGGCTAGCAATCAAGT
>NW_006921794.1:1129028-1131075 GCF_000298275.1 Orycteropus afer afer
GGAGCTGTTGCATTGTGGTAAACTGTGGTCAATGACATGAGACAAAGTATATGTGAACTGCTGTATGGAAAGTGAATTTGCTCTGTAAGTCTTCACCCAAATCACAATAAAATAAAATAATTTAAAAAAAAAAAAATGGCAGTATCAAAAAAACCAAACCAAACTCACTGCCATCTAGTAGAATCTGACTCAAAGAGACCCACATTGGGTTTCCGAGGCAGTAAATATTTATGGAAGTAGATTGTCCACCTTCCTTCCATGGAGCAGCTAGTGGGTTTGAACTGACAATCTTCTGGTTAGCAGGCAAATACCTTAGGCACTATGTCACAAAGCTTCAAAATGACAATTGGAAGAAAAATGTTTGAAATGTTGTCTATGTGCTGGATATTTCACTGGGGCTTTCAAACCACTCAACAATGCATATACAATACTCCCATGAGACAGATTTTATTATCCTCATGAGGCTCAGAAAGGTGTGTGTGGAAGTGGGTGGTGGGTAATCTAAGGTCATAAAGCTAAGAATGGCCTAGGAGTTTCCAAAGACTGAAACAAAGCAAAATGTACACCTTCCATCACTGTCTCTTCAATGACATATTTAATTGTACATGTAGAAATGTTGAATTGGTACATGTTTTGCTATGTATATTCTCAATAACAACAGAAAACATAAAATATTTTTGTAAATGTGTACCTCCCTCATTCCAATCATTTGATTTTATTTTTATGAATCTTCTGAGTTGTACAGATAAATGGGAGTGAAAAGAACATTGAGAGTAACTATACCTAATTCTTCAATTTTTAATAGGGCTTGACTATTAAACTATAATGCAGATATGTTCATTTCAGCATATTATTTATTGCTTGCCTCTATGTAGATGGCAATATGCTTTACAAACTTGGAAGGAATAAAATTGAACACAATTAAAATATTCATCAGAATATTATGAGGAAGAGAGATTCAAAATGGAGTCTTGTCAGTAATCACCACGCTATTTCCCTCTAGAATGTTAGTGTTTGAAAAACTAGGTACAGCAGTTTGAATTAGGGATTTTGGTGCTCTGAACAGCTCACTGAATCAGAGTGCACTAAACACAGAAGAGCAGAATTAAGAGGAAAGGCACAGGGAGAGTATTTAAGGAAGAACTACCTGGCGGAGGACTGATAGGCAGCCAAGAGAGGCCATTGGAAACTTCCCTGGGGCAGTCACTGACTGACAGGTGAAGGCAGCCACCTGAGATCTCTGTGAGCCAAGGAAGAAGACACCCTATATCAGCATACCAGCCACCACACCAACATCCCAGCAAACACCCCAAGGATCTACCTTCAGCACCTGATTTTATTGGTAACTTGGGTCGGCTAAGTGCAAACAGGCACATGCAGCACCACTGAAAACCAAGCAGAGAGCTCACTGGTGCTCCAGGAGGGTGAGCTCGCTCCCCCCTCAGCAGGTCACTGAGTGGGCTTGGGTCAGCTTGGGAGACATTGAGAGGTCTGTGCTTGTCTTTGTCACTGATATCAGGACCACAGATTACTAGCAGGCACTCTCCCAATTCCAGCACAGCTGAAATCATACGCATCTTTGGCGGTGCAAGTGGGTGGTATCACAGACAAACTCCCGAGCCATTCGCAGTCTGGGTAGATTGGGCCAGCACTGTGGGAAGATGGGGTGGAGAGAGAGGAATCTATGGCTGAGTGCAGTTCCAGAAATTTGCCTTGGATCAGCTTTTTGGCGCCAAGGGGCCTCAGAAGCAGGGTCTTTGAGTGTGCCTGAGCCTGGTGGAGGGTTGCAACTCCCTAACGATAGGAATCTTTCCTGAAATTGAGCTGTGGGCTTGTAAATAATAGTACGTCATCAATAATGGCCAGCGCAAAGCCCTAGAAACCGACCCTAGCAACACCAAGCTTTCCTTCTTCTGCTCCCACCTTCTCCACCAATAACTTCACTCATTCAATAGAAGAAACCATATTCAGCCAATTACCATAAAACCTCCCAGTTCGAACTCTAAACTCTCTTTACAACAAACAGAAACACATATCCACATTCCAC
>NW_006921794.1:1133170-1133677 GCF_000298275.1 Orycteropus afer afer
AAATTAAGAGTTAAAGGATGGAAAAGAATATACCAAGCAAACGGAAACCAAAAAAGGGCAGGGGTAGCAATTATGATTTCTGATAAAATAGACATAGGTGAAAAACATCTTAAGAGACAAGGATGAGCATTATATGATTCTGAAAGGGTCAATCGACAAAGAAGAGGTTACAATAATAAATATTTATGCACCCAGTGAAAATGCTCCAAAATACATGAAGCAAATATTAACTGAATTAAAAGGAATAATAGACAACTCTACATTAGTAGTGGGGGACTTTAACACACCACTTTCAAGGAGAGACAGTTCAATGGGAAAGAAGCTCAGCAAAGATACCGAAGAACTTAACAACACAATCAACCAACTGGAACTCATAGACATATATAGAGCACTTCACCCAACAAAAACACATTTCACATTCTTTTCCAGTGCACAAGGATCCTTCTCCAGAATAGACCATATGCTAGGACATAAAACAAGCCTCAATAAATTCAAAAGCATTGAAAT
>NW_006921794.1:1156682-1170228 GCF_000298275.1 Orycteropus afer afer
AAGTATATGTGAACTGCTGTGTGAAAAGTGAATTTACTCTATAAATCTTCACCCAAATCCTAATAAAAAAATAAATAAATAAATAAATAAAAGAATTGCAGTCTAGAAAAACCTATGGGGCAGTTCTATCTGTCATACGGTGTTGCTACAAGAGGGAATCAACTCTATGGAAAATGACAACCAAGTAATAGCTCACATGTTTTGAGTACTTATCAGGCATTGTTCTAAGAACTATGTATTTATTAATCATTTAATCCTCACAATTTCTCACCTAAGTGCTATTATTATTAGGCCTGTTATACCTATAACGTGAAGGAAATTACAACCATGATACCAAGCCAGGATTCAAACCCAGGAAATGTTGCTCGAAAACCTTTCTCTTGATCTATTCTTCCAACTACACATTAAATGATAAAGGAACAGATGGATGGATGGAGGAAAGAAATCATGTTTAAGGGGTGAAAGTAAGAAGGCATAACTCTTACACCAAAGATAATGGCTAAGGATGAGTGTTAGTATCAGTCAGCTTTTGCTGCATTACAAAAAAATTAATGACTTAAAACAACCATTTATTTAGCTTATAATTCTGAAGATCACATTTTGTCTAGGCTGAGCTGGATCATTCTTTTGGTCTGAGCTAAGTTTGAGCTGATCTTGGCAGAGTTTGTTCATGCATTGATTGATAACTGATGGGTTGACAGAGTGGCTGACTTGTTCACGATGGCCACGCCAGACCAGTGGGGTCTGTGTCCAAGTGGGTTTTCATTCTCCAAAAGGCTGTTGTATTTGCTCTCAAGGTGGTTTCAAGACTCCAAGAATAGATGAGCAGAAGCTGCATTGCCTCAAGACTTGTGGTCAGGGCTTCCAAAAAGAAACTTGATTTAGAAAAGTGACAAGGTGAAATTCAAATTGAAACAGAAGGAGAGACAGGTTTGAGAGGAATGAGACAATAACACATTTGATTTTATGATCATCACATTAATCACAATGGTGTCAGCTGGTGGGGTGGACCCAGCACTGACATAGGTCTTGATTTGGGCACTAGTTATCATACAATTTTAGAGAAACCACTTTAACTTCCTTCCTTCACAGATAAGGAGATGGCAATTTGAAGAATTAAAGTGTCCTAAATCCTGTCCAGCTCTGAAGTGCCATGATGATAAATTCATGCAATTTTTAAAAGTCACTACTGGCTAAAGCACTTGACTGCTAACCAGAAGGCTGGCGGTTCAAACCCACCAGCCACTCCTCGGAAGGAAGGTTGGGCAATCCTACTTCCATAGTGATACTGTCTCGGAAACCCAAGGAGAGGTCGCTATGAGTCGGGGCCGACTCGACGGCACATAACAACAACAACATAACAACTGAATTGTGGGTGTTACAAATGATTAACACATGTGGCTGCTAACCAAAAGGATGGTAGTTTGAGTCCACACAGAGGCATGTCAGAAGAAAGCCCTGGTGACCTACTTCCAAAAAATCAGCCCTTATTGAAAACCCTATGGAATACCATTCCACTATGACAGACATGCATGGGGTCACCATAAGTCAGAATCAAATTGGCAGCAACTGTTTTTTTACTGAAAATTAGTAGTGCATAAGGCATCTGACTGCTAACCAGAAGGCTGGTGGTTCAAACCCACCAGCCACTCCTCAGAAGGAAGATTGGGGAATCTACTTCCACAGAGATACCACCTTGGAAACCCAAGGAGGGGTCACTATGAGTTGAATTCAACTCCACAGCAGTGAGTTTAGTTTTTTATATATATTCAGTGTTTCACTTTCTAGCCAAAACACTTGGAAAAAGCAAGAACTTTTTAACAACCTGCAAATTTAGTCTCAGCTTTATTCCTCTAAATATTTATCCCTTCTCTGTATTCTTTATTTTAATAATTAAATTTTTTTACACATATTTCTACTTTGTTCCTTTTCACTTCTCTATCTTATTGTTTTATCTTAATTTTTCAGTTACCTCACATGCATGTGAAAGCTGGACAATGAATAAGGAAGATCATAGAAGAATGCATTTGAATTGTGGTGTTGGCGAAGAATATTGAATATACCATGGACCACCAGAAAAATGAATAAATCTGTCTTGGAAGAAGTACAGCCAGAAAGCAAGAATGGCCAGACTTTGTCTCTCATATTTTGTCATGTTATCAGGAAGGATCAGTCTTTGGAGAAGGATATCATGCTTGGTAAAAGGTCAGTGAAAAAGGGGAAAACCCTCAATGAAATGGATTAACACAGTGGCTGCAACATGGGCTCAAGCATAGCAACAACTGTAAGGATGGCACAGGACCGGGCAGTGTTTCATTCTCTTGTACGTAGAGTCACTGTAAGTTGGAACTGACTCTACGACACCTAACAATAAAAAAAAAAATCTGGTTTCATAATATTGATATTGTTCCTTATCTAGGCATATTTAATCATGCTCCAGTGTTACAACAATTCCTTCAGGTGGTTTATGTTGTGTAATTTGTTGTCTTTAAGATAGTTTTTTGGCTTGTGAGTTCATTTCCCCTAGAGATATTAGGGCCTTTTCTTGGGAATGTCTTTTGGGGGAATGCTAAGAGTTAAGCCCTAGGCTGTATTTGGGAGCGCTGGTGGCATAGTGCCTAAGGCATTTGACTGCTAACCAGAAAGCGGGTGGTTGAAACCCACCAACCACTCCTTGGGAGGAAGATTGGGCAATCTACTTCCATAGAGATACTGCCTCAGAAACCCAAGGAGGGGTTGCTATGAGTCGAATCGATTCAATGGCAGTGAATTTAGTTTTGGTTTAGACCCTATTCTGTGTCACTGTGGATTATTTTAAGACATGAGGAGTGAGTAAGCCCTCAGGTGGAAAGTCATAGGCACCATAGAAGCATTGCTAATTGCTCCCATTTGTTGCCTCCTCATCAAGAAACTAAGGAACTCCTCCAGCCAGTTTTACCTCTAAATCCTTAGGGATGCACGTGACTTAAAGGATGCGATCTCCCTAGCCCTGGGGCCTGGAAGGAGAGGGCCAGAAGTTAGCAGGCCAGCCTGTACTTGCTTACCTCAACTCAATCCAGTAGGAATTTTGTACAGCTCTGTGGACCCCCCAGGACACTAGTACTAAGTACATAACTGTATTAGTTTCTCATTGCTGCTGTAACAAGTTAAAATCAACTTAAGTAACTTAAAACAACACAGTCCAATCTCTTACAGTTCTGTAGGTCAGAAATCACTAAGCTAAACTCAAGGTGTTGGCAGGGCTGGTTCCTTCTGGAAGCTTTGGGGAAGAATCCATTTCCTGGTATTTTTCAATTTCTATTGGATGCCTATATTCTTTAGCTGTGGCCCCTTCCTCCATCTTCAAAAGGCATCACTCTAGCTTTTGCTTCCATCATCGAACCACCTTCTTCTCTGACTTTGACACTTCTAACCAGTAACCAGCTGTCATCAAGTGGACTCTGACTCATGGCAACCTCATGTGTGTCTGTAAAATGGTAGTGTCTGAAGTCCTCTAATTTTGTAAAGTGGGAGGATAATAACCCAAAGCTGATTTCTATGAAGTGAAGGTCAGACCTATCTTCACCTTCCAACTTTTACCAATTCTGACACCAGCTGTCCCCCCTCCCATAGCACTCTTTACTTCTCTGTTGGGTTGGATAATTCATTGCAATGGCCACATAGAACTCACAGACCATATTCATAATTATGGAGCTTATTACAAGGATCAGGATCAACTTGGAGGTAACAGAAACAACTCAGGAGACAGGATACCAAAAATCAAACTCACTGCCATCAAGTCTATTCAACTCACGGAAATCCCTCCTTGGGGTTCTGAGGTGGTATCTCTACGGAAGTAGATTGCCCAATCTTTATTCTGAGGAGTGGCTGGTGGGTTTGAACTCCCAGCCTTCTGGTTTGCAGTCAAATGTCTTAGGCACTACGTCACCAGGAGACAGGAGACAGTGTTAATCAGGATGGCTTCCAACCTCTCAGCTCCTTTTCCTCTTGGCCATGTCTCCTGCTGGCCCTTGCTCTCAACCTCTGTCCTGCTCTCTGCCCTGCTTGGGCAAGTGTTACAACTCCTTAGCTCCACTGATAAGTACCTGGAGACATCATACTCTGCCAAGAAGCCTCCTGCCTAAAGGCACTCAGCTCTCTTGCTCCATGGATCAACAGCCTTAGGCACTACGCCACCAGAGTTCCTCATTTGCCTACTCCTACCCAATAATTTACCCATAAAGAAAATCAGTCCCCATCAAGTTGACTCAAATTCATGGTGACCCATGTGTGTCAGTGTAGAACTATGCTCCACAGGGTTTTCAATGGCTGATTTTTCAGAAGCAGATCACCAGGCCTTTCTACTGAGGTACCTATGAGTGGACTCAAACCTCCATCTTTTCAGTTAACAGCCAAGCATGTTAAATGTTTGCCTCGCTCAAGACTTCAACTGTAAAGAAACTTCCAGGTAATCTAGAAGACAGATGTAGATTAATCGGACCATTGCCATCAATTCTGACTCATAGCAACTCTATAAGACAGAATAGAACTGCTCCATAGGGTTGCCAACACAATAAATCTTTATGGAAGCAGATTGGTGCATCTTTCTCCCATGGAGTGGCTTGTGGGTTCAAACTGCTGACCTTTCAGTTAGCAGCCAAGTGATTGATTACCCACTGTGCCACCAGGGTTCTTTGTAGATTAAGACACAGGTTGGATATGAAATTAATCAGCTGCAACATTCAAATCTGTCATATTCAAATTCTGTTCTGGTAGCTGGACCATCACATTTTGAAGCATCAGCACTCCTGTGACTTGAAATGGGACCCTACTTCTTAGACAATCAGTGTTTGTTATTTGGCAGGCATTATGCTAGGCACTAGGAGCCTTGGTGGTGCAGCTGTGAAAGCATTTGACTGCTAACGAAAAGGTTGACAGTTCGAACCCACAAGCTACTCCATGACAGAAAAATGAGGCAGTCAGCTTCTATAAAGATTTACATCTTTGAGAGCTCTATGGGGCAGTCCTACTCTGTCCTGTGGGTCTCTGTGAGTTAGAAGTGACTCAATGGTAGATTTGATGGGTTTGTTTTTTTTTTTTTTGGTGCTAAATACTTGGGGTTTAGAAGAGGAGGCAGTGGTATAAACATGGATAATGACCAGCTGCAGCTGCTGTACTTAAAGCAGGCAGTGTAGTTGGGGAGACAGACACTCAGCGAATGATAGAGCACAGCACGGTGTAGTGGCACCCTGTACTTACCAAGGCCCTGGAAACCCAGGGCAAGTCTAACTAACCACCAGCCCCCAGACCCATGAAAGCTTCACTGGTTCCCCAGGTGAAGGAGGAGATAAGGGCATCCCAAGCTGAGAGAACCACAACTGCAGAAGGCTCAAAGGAACATGACATATCCTGCAACAGTGAGCCATACGTACGTTTGGCAGTTTTAGTGCCGGAGTAAAAGATCCTCCCATGATACCCACTCTAGCCTTCCTTCTTCTTTTCCATTTTCTCAGTGGGAGGATGAGGGAGAGGACATAACACCCCATTACAGTAACTTTTTGCTCTCAACTCAAGTCCTTACATTACAATATGCCAAATACCAAGGGCTTGGTAAGAGACAGTGGGAAAAATCAGTTGCACTGATGTTGTCAGTTCTCAAAGAGCCTCCTGGCCATCGTTCCATTTCTGGGAACTTTTATCTCATGTTCTTACAGCACCTGCCTTCAAAGGCCTAAGAGCCTCATAGAACACAGGCAGGAGCTCAGCCCTCAGATTTTCTCTTTATAGATGAGGAAAGGGTACCCATGGGATTTCAAATACCCTGTGCAGGTCTTATTTTGGCTGCTAACCAAAAGGTTGGTGGTTGAAACCCAGCAGTTGCTCTATGGAAGAAAGACGGGACGGTCTATTTCAATAAAGATTTACAACCTTGGAAACCCAATGAGGGTCTCTGTGACTTAGAATTAACTCAATGGCAGTGAGTTTGGTTTTTGATGCAGGGTTTGTAGGGTGCTCGGGCCCAGACTCCTGTAGGTGGAGGAAACAGATTACACAAACATTTGTGAATGTAAATGTAACATTTATAATGTTACATTTATAATGTCATAAATAAAATTTATAAATTTTATTTGTAACTTTACATTTGTAAGTGTAAGGCAATATACAAAATGTTCCTTGAGTAAACTAAACCAGTCTCCATGCAGATGACTCAACTTCATGGTGGCCTCCTATGTGTTACAGGAAAACTCTGCTCCCAAGGGTCTTCAGTGGATGATTTTTCAGAAGGAGATCATCAGGGTTTTCTTCTGAGGCACTTCTCGGTAAATTCAAACTTTAAATCGTTCAGTTAACAGCTTAGCATATTAACCATCTGAAACACCCAGGGTCTCCCATGTAACACAAAACCAAAAATCAAAGCCTACACACCTATTGCCCTCAAGTCATTTCCAACTCATGATGATCCCATGTATGTCAGAGTAGAACTCAGCTCCACAGGGATTGCTTGGCTATAATCTATACAGAAGCAGATCACCAAGATGTTTGCACCACTCAAGAACCACCATGCACCACAAGTGAGATAAAATGTTTGTTGTTGTAAACTCTTAAAAAAAAAAAAACCTACTGCTATTACACCAGTTCCCACACATGGTAACTGCATGTGTTACACAGTAGATCTGAGCGCCATAGGATTTTCTTGTGGTAATCTTTACGGAAGCAGATTGACAATTCTTTCTTGCACAGCACTGCTGGGTAAGTTCAAACTGTGAACATTTTGGTTAGGAGCCAAGCACAAACCATGTGCACCACTCAGGCCTTCCCAAAGTGTGACAGAAGATAGCTAACTCAAGCTTTTTTGTTACAAGAAAGTCTGAAAATAGCAAGGATTCTGCAAATTGAGTTTAGCCTGAGACTTTTTTTACACCCGACTCCTGTTACTAAAAGAGAAAAAAAGACTGAATGAAGCAGGTGGGGGGGGGCTCCTTTCATCTTCGTCTTTAGGACTGATTACCACAGCCTCACAGAGCAGAATGTGCTAAAATTACCAGAGCAATTGAAAATGAAAAATGACTATTGTATGCCATGAATTGGACAGATATCTCAGACCATTAAACACTGAATCCGGAAAGCCTCAATGACCAAACTGACATCATAGTTCCTTTCTGCCTAACAGTAACTCCTTAACTAGACAAAAGAACCCCTGGTTAATACAAATGGTTAGCTTTCAACCACTCACTGAAAGATTGGAAGTTTGAGTCTATCCAGAGGTGCCTTGGAAAAAGAGGCATGGCGATCAACTTGCAAAAATCACCATTCAAAACCCTACGGAGCACAGTTCTACTAGGAAGCATGTGGAGTCACCGTGAATCAGTCCTGGCTCAACAGCAACCAGTTTTGGAAGTAGACAAAAGTCAACAGCACCCAACTCTTGGTGCTAAGTTTTCGTGCACACTCCCTCCTAGACGAAATGCAGAGATGGAGCTCCTGGACCATTGATAAAGTTCCAGTGCAGAGAAGGTGTTCTCTGTGTACTGAATTGAGGCTGCTGCAGCCTGCACTGAAATTATGGGCAGCACACACCACAGAAGGGACCATTCTCTGGAGAAGGACGTCATGCTTGGTAAGGTGCAGGGTCAACGAAAGAGGGGAAGGCCCTCAACAAGATGGATTGACACAGTGGCTGCAGCGATGGGCTCAGGTATAGTAGGGATCATGAGGCTGGCACAGGACTGGGCAGTGTTTCGTTCCATTGTACATAAGGCCTCTATGAGTCGGAGACGATGCCACGGCACCTAAGACAACAACAACAACACACACCACAGAGGATATACTGATGATGCTGGAAAGGCAGAATGTGGTCATCAGATGACCAGATTCCAGGGTCCCATGGATTACCATAAACAATTCGATCAGGTCAGGGGACTGGCAACAGGCCAGCTACAACTCCAACCCAGTTCAGAAGCACAGCCTGGGGGTGGAGGAATGGAGAGGAGATGAAGGGAGAAGGAGGACAGGAGAGGGGGCACTCAGGCAGATGTCTGACTGGGGACCAACTGGCATTCAGAAAACCACCATCACAAAGTTGTAACAGTGATTTCATTTACAGTTTTCATGGTTAGTTTGAATGGGTTGCGTTGGCTCCACAACATAACACAGAATTCCCTACCGTGTTTTTACAGCCATCAAGTCAATTCTGACTCATAGTGGCCTTACAGGACAAAGTAGAACTGTCCCATAGGCTTTCCAAAGCTGTAAAGTTTTACAGAAGCAGACTGCTCTCATCTTTCTCCCACGGCATGGCTGGGGAGCTTGATCCTCCTATCTTTTGGTTAGCAGCCAAATGCCTTAACCACTGTGACACCATCAAAGATGTGTAATTAAATCACCCTATTCAATCACGCATTTTTAATGCTTAAAAACAAAAAGTTGATTGTATCTCTTAGGATAAATTTGGAACTTGCAAAGCATTTGTAATTCTTAAGCATTTGATTCTTAAGCACTGCTAACAGCCAAGAAAATACTTGAACCAGATAATGTGGATATCTCTAAGAATAACAATTTTTTTAAGCATATATTACAAATTAGAAGAGAAATTTCATTATTCTCAGTCTACATGTATGTAATAAAGTAGGAAAGAATTAGAATAAAAACTGTGATGCCTCACTCCCTCATTTCCTTGCATCTGTTAATGTACTTAACACCCACCCACTGCCATCAAGTTGATTCCGACTCATAGCAACCCATAGGGATTCCATGGTTGTCAGTCTTCATGGAAGTAGATTGCCTCATCTTCCTTCTGCTAATGGGTTTGAACCACCAAACTTCAAGTGCCTTAACCACTGCACCATCAGAGGTTCTTGTACTTAACATGATAGGCACAAAATAAATGTTTTTGCTATTTATCAATTTATTTATTCATTCAAAAAGATCTTTTTAACACTTCTGTGAGCCAGGCAGAGTTATAGGTACCAGAGATGCAACAGAGAACAAGCAAACAAAAATCCCTGCTTGTAGACCTTACATTTTAATACTTTCCAAATCATCACAACAGGACAGTGATGAAGGGCAGTAACTCATTATGATCACAGACTCTGTGTCTAACTTACTGGGGACTGGATTTATTACAGAGCCCTAGGTACTGCCAACTGTTTTATTGACTATGCAAAGGCATTTGATTGTGTGGATCATAACAAATTATGGATAACATTGAGAAAAATGGGAATTCCCGAACACTTGATTGTACTCATGAGAAACCTGTACCTTGACCAGGAGGCTGTCGTTCAAACGGAACAAAGGGGCACTACATGGTTTAAAATCAAGAAGGGAGTGCATCAAGGTTGTATCCTTTCCCCACACTTATTCAATCTATACACCGAGCAAATAATCCAAGAAGCTGGACTATATGAAGAAAAATGTGGCATCAGGATTGGAGGAAGAATCATTAACAACCTGAGATATGCAGATGATACAACTTTGCTTGCTGAAAGTGAGGATGACTTGAGGCACTTACTGATGAAGGTTGAAGAATACAGTCTGCAATATGGATCACGTCTCAATATAAAGAAAACAAAAATCTTCACAACTAGACCAATGAGCAGCATCACAATAAATGGAGAGAAGATTGAGGTTGTCAAAGAATTCACGTTGCTTGGTTCTACAATTGACGCCAATGGAAGCAGCAGTCAGGACATTAGACGATGTGTAGCATTGGGAAGGTCAACTGTGAAGGAACTGTATCAAGTGCTGAGGAGCAAGGATGTCTCCTTGAGGACTAAGGTGTGCCTGACACAAGCCATGATATTTCCAATCACCTCATATGCATGTGAGAGCTGGACAATGAATGAGGAAGACCGAAGAAGAGTTGATGCTTTTGAGTTGTGGTGCTGGTGAAGAATGCTGAAAGTACCATGGACTGCTAAAAGAACTAACAGACCTGTCCTGGAGGAAGTGTACCTGAAATGCTCCTTGGAAGTGAGAATGGCCTGACTTCGTCTCACCTATTTTGGTCATGTTGTCAGAAGGGACCATTCCCTGGAGAAGGATGTCATGTTTGGTAGGGTGGAGGGTCCACGAAAGAGGGGGAGGCCTTCAACAAGATGGATTGACATAGTGGCTGAGATGGTGGGCTCAAGTATAGCAGGGATCATGGAGCTAGCGCAGGATCAGGCAGTGTTTTGTTCTGCTGTGCATGGGGTCACTATGAGTTGGAAACGACTCAACAGCACCTAACAACAACAGGTACTGCCAACAGTTAAGTATTTAACTGATTTAACTACTATCTGAAAGGGTGGTAGTTCAAACCAATCCAAAGGCACCTTGGAAGAAAGGTCTGGCAATCAGCTTCTGAAAGGTCATAGCCATGAGAACCCTATGGAGCAGTTCTACTAGGTATACATGGGATCCCCATGACAGGAATCAACTAAATGGCAACTAGGCTGGATTTATTATAGTCATTTACAAGGCTGTTGAAAATAGGATATGTATTTTTTTACCAAAATTCTTTCAAGCAGCTCTGAATAATTTATCTTTCTCCTCATATTGCAAATGTAAATTTTAAAAAAACTCTTTTTTCAAATAATGCACAGTAGCTTAGTTAGCAGTATATGTGAAACTTGATTAGTCACATGAAAGAAAACTCCAAATATTTCAGAGAAAAGGAGAACTTATTTGTTCATATTCTTGGGACAAATAAGAAGTCATGCTAACTTCAGGCAGGGTGTTATTGGTGTCATCAGGGTGCCAGCGCTTCTTCTCAATCTCTCACTTCTGCCTTCCTCTGTGTTGGCTTCATTCCTGGCAAACTAGCTCTACATGATGGCAAAAGTGGCTTCCTACAAGCCCAGGTCTTTCGTGATCTCAGGGGTAAAGCTGGCCTTATGGACACCCAAACCAAAAAGTAAACCCACTGCCATCAAGTTGATTCTGACTCACAGAGACCCCATTGGGTTTCCAAGACTGTAAATCTTCATGCAAGTTGATTGCCTCATCTTCCTCCCAAGGAGCAGCTGGTGGGCTTGAACCATCAACATTCTGGTTAGCAGCCAAATGCCTTACCCACCATGCCACCAGAGCTCCTTTAGGGACACCAGGGACCCCGAAATTTTAATCAGATCAGTCTCTCTCTGTCTTTCCTTACCCCTATCAATCTCAACTCTGTCAGTCTTATTTTCCCCTATTAGAGATGGATTTCCTCAAGGCAGAGGGAGGACAAGGTCACAGATAGTTCCAGTTTACATAAACCTAACTTGGCAACTCTGGAGGAAAGAGAGAACTCTCCATCTCAGTGTCCTCATGAAATCCCTGGAAAGGAAAGATTGGTCCAGCTCAAGTACAAAGCCATCCCTAAGTCAACTATGGCCTTGGAGATAGCGTACTATGATTGACTAGCCCTGGGTCATGTGTCTGTCACTGTAGCTGTGTCAAGAGAGGGCTGACTGTGGTTGACAGCCCTATCATGGAAAATGCTTATCCCAGCGATACCCAAGATTCCCTAGATGAAAATAAAGGGACAGAGCTACCATCTTACCTCTTAGTTCATCATGAATAGACTCTGTGTTTATCATGGATATAGTAACAACAACAGGAATGAAATCACAAGCCAGACTCCTCTTGTTTAAATTGTTATTTAAATCATAGTGTTCTAGGAAATACTTATAAAACCTTCAGCTGTGGCCAGAAACCAGTAATTATAGATGTCAGGCAAGATTCCGCTTCCACTGCTTTCTAATCGTCAGGTGAGCAAAATCAGCTATAAGGCCCAGGACCACTCAGACTATAAAAGATTCCCACCTTTATTCAAGGACAAGAATCACTGCAGGTTAAGGCTAGATTTTGTTCGGGCATTGTACTTGGTAGGGTAAAAGGGTGTGCAGAACCCCTTGACTTGTCTCTGTCTCTTCATGTATTATGGTTCGTAAATATTCATTTTCCTTGAGGAATATTATTCATCCCACCCATTGATATTGGGTATGGCCTTTGGATGGGCTTGGTCCAGAAGACTGTGAGCAGGGTGATATGTTGCATGCACCCTCGCAAAAGCTTTAAGAGGCATTGTGAGCTGTTCAAGTCCTCTTGTGTGTCTGCCATCTTACATGAGCACAGTTTGCCCCAATAAAGGTTGGTCCTTTGACCTGGATCCCAGAATGTGAAGCCACATGGTGTAGTCACAGTCACCCCACCAAACCTCAGTCAACCCACAGTCCTCATGTTGTTTTAAGCTGCTGTTATTAGGAGGTTGTTACTAAAGAAAAAAATTAATACATGTGGGATACTGAGATTTTTACCATCTTGTCACAAAAAATAATTTGGGATGACAATCTATTTCAGAGAGAGGAAACTGCCCCAAGTTCAGCAAGCCATGTAAAATACACGTTGTTCAGTTGTTTGAATACTTGTGACTTACCACAAACAGTGAACTTCTTAGTTCATTGAGGGGAAATGTGATGAGGTGGAGAAAACCCAGGACTCTCAACACCAGTTTAAGTCTCAGTCTGCAACTAGACAGCTATGGGACATGAGCCATGATTCTCTTAAAGTGAGGATGTTATCATCCAGCTCTAAAACATTGTGATTATTAGAGTTCATTTATTTATATCTTCAAATATTTACTATGTGCCAGGCACTGTGCTCTACACCAGGGCTACAAGAGTGACCAGAAACAGATATGGTTCCTGTTTTCACAGAGTTCCAAGGAGGACTGCACCAATAAAATAATCACACTAATGATCATACTTACTAGCTCAAATCTGTGCTCTAAAAGAAAACAAGACACAGTTGTTGAGTCTGTTCTGACTCATGGAGACCCCATGTGTGGCAGAGTAGAATTGTGTTCCACTGGGTTTTCAGTGGCTGATTTTTCATAAGTAGAATGCCAAGTCCACCTCTGGGTGGACTCGAACCTCCAAATTTTCAGTGAGTAACTGAGTGAGATGACCATTTATGCCACCAAGCTCTGAGGAAAGGAAACACAGTTCTGTGAGTGGAAGATGTAATAAAACCTGTTCTAACCTGGTGAGAGGCAAGAAGAGACCTTGTGATGCTTACTTTAAAATATGAAATACGGGACTGGGGGGAAGGGGTGGAAATGAAACAGCCTTTGTTAAAACCCAATTGTGGGATGGAGAAGGCAAGTCTTTAGAACTGCAAGGCCGGTGAAGCCTAAGGGTAGAGAGTTAGGAGAAGAATGGATGGAGTGAGACCAGAAGAGCAGGCAAGCACCAGACCATGAAAAGCTTATGCCATGTGAAAGATGGGGGTCTTTTTCCTAAGAGCACTGTAAATCTACCAGAGGTGGAAACAGAGGAAAGTATTTGAGTTTTTTAAGTAATCACCATGCCTAGAGTGTGGAAAACGGCTCTGGTGATGGAAATCCAGAGAGGATAGAGGAAGGTCAAGTTAGGATGCTAGTGCAGCACTCTAGTGAGAGGTGGTGGGGGCTTAGATTGTGTTGTTGTTGTTGCTGTGTGCCATGGAATCGGACCTGACTCATAGTGACCCCTCCTTGGGTTTCCAAGGCAGTATCACTATGGAAGTAGATTGCCCAACCTTCCTTCTGAGGAGTGGCTGGTGG
>NW_006921794.1:1170328-1172828 GCF_000298275.1 Orycteropus afer afer
AATGGCAAAAAGATACACATTATACAAGATGGAGTAGCTGCCAATGTGCTGATGTTTGGCATTTTGTTGTTGTTGTTGTTATGTGCTGTCGAGTCTGGCTGGAATCATAGTGACCCCTCCTTGGGTTTCCAAGGCAGTATCACTATGGAAGTAGATTGCCCAACCTTCCTTCTGAGGAGTGGCTGGTGGGTTTGAATCACCAGACTTCTGGTTAGCAGTCAAGTGCCTTAGGTACTACGCTGCCTGTGGAAATGAAGAGAAGGAGACAGATGAGAATTAATTGGTGAGAACATTGGTAGAAGCTGGTAACAAATTGAATCTGGAGGAAAAGTGTAAGAGGAGGGAAGTCCAAAGGATGATCTTGGATTTATGGCTAATGTGGTAAGCCATTCATAAAAAGCAGGTGAGAACACTGGGAGAAGGGTGGATGGCACAAGTTTGTTTATCCTAAATTTGTGGTGCCTTTGAATATTCAGGGAGTGCTGGTGATGCAGTGGTTAGGCACTGGAGTGCCAACCAAAAGGCTAGTGGTTTGAATCCACCAGTTGCTCCAAAGCAGAAAGATGTGACACTCTGATTCCATAAAGATTACAGCCTTGGAAACCCAATGAGGTAGTTCTACTCTATCCTATAGGGTTGCTACAAGCCGGAATCAACTCGATGGCATCTGGTGGAGATATTCAAGTGGAGATGTCTAGTAGATATACTCTGGAGGCCAGAGATTTAAATTTAGGCATCATCAGTATAGAAGTAGTCACTGAAGCCCTTGTCTTAGATGACAAGTCCATGGGAGAGAGAAGGAATGAAAAAAGGAGAAAATCTAGCACCAACTTTAAGATAATCCTGGACACCTGAGACTTGAAGGGAAGGATATAGAAGTGGACTAAACCCCAACTAGCAGAAGAATTTGTGTGAAAATACCAAAAAAGGAGACATACAGAGCTGCGATCTGGCAGCGATCCTGACAACACAGACAGCTTGGAGATAACCAAGTGGTGGTAGGACCTAAGAATTAACTAAAAATCAGCGCTGCTAGCCAGGAACTGCACAGAGGACTGCTCCAGTGGCTGGGGAATAAACGGAGAAGGTGAAGAGAAAGGCAGGCTGAGCTGTGGACTTTTGCCGATCTGGAGGACACCACCATTTTGAAGGTCTAAAAGCAGCTTGACTATTTTGGATATTTAAAGAGACAGCGCTCTCACAGATTCCTGGGGCTTAAGAACACATTCTGCTTTCCAGAAACTCCAAGGACCCTCCGGACCTGTAAGACTGAAAATATATGACACTCCTCTTGTTACTCTCATACCCCACACCCACTTGGTAAATGGAGGTGCAACCATCCACACACCCACCTACCTTCTGGGCCCACAAGAAGTCCATCATAGTCTGTGTGCTCAGACGGAGCCTGGGTGCCCTGCCCTGTCCTCCACCTATTTTTTTTTTTCTTTCTCTCTCTTTTATTTTTATTTTTTTCTTTTTCGCTTTCTTTTTTTCTGGTGATTAGTTTGCTTGTATTTGTCTGTTTTAAAACAACTATTATTATTAATATTTTTGTCTTTTTTACTATTATTCTTAATATTCCCCTCCCAGGTCCTAGTTTTCAGTAGTTTTTCTTTCCCCTGTTCCTGATTGAAATTTTTTTTTTAATTTTACTTTTTTTTCTTTCCCCCCCTTTCTTCTCATGGTTAACCCTGTTACTTGTTTTTCTTTTTGCATTTTTCCCATTTTTTTTCCTACATTATTCTCCTTCTCTACTTTTTTCTCTTAATGCCCTATCCCCAGATATTGCTGGTTTTCTTGTTTTTTCTTCTTCTTTTTCCATTTTTTCTTTTTTGTTTACTGTTCCTGTGTGATTACATGGCATGTTTTTTGTCCCTGTGCTTTTAGTTTTTTGATGGTTATTCAATTGTAATTTGTGTCTAACTGAGTGGAAGACAACAACAGTTCTCATAAGACACAACTACACCCACACCTCCTGCAACTTCACTTACTGAGCAAGAGCCACTGCCTCCTTCTCCACCAATGGGCCAATGATAAAAAAAAACACCAAGAAGATCCTGAATCACCCTTGACTGCTTTTCACAAACAGTTAACAGAGATCTAAATACAATAATGTTACGATGCCTTGGAGACAACAGACCATCACAGCCCACACAAAGAAGCAGTCTAAAGTGAGAAAAACAAGAGAGCAGGATACAGACCCAGAACACATCCCTGAGGAAGAAGCAGCATTGGAACTCTCTGACAAGGAATTCAAAGAATTTTCTTTAGGTATCTTCAAAGGATTGAGAGACAGACCAAAGAAAACACAGAAAAAACCTTAGAAGAAATTTGGAAGAAAATACAAGAACAAAATGAAATAAATAAATAAATAATTTGAAATGATTCTAAATCTACAGATAGAAATCCAAAAGATTAATACTAAATTGTCAGAAATAGATAACACATTGGGAGGGCAAAGGAAAAGAATTGATGCAATGGAAGACAGAATTAATGAGAT
>NW_006921794.1:1175186-1180195 GCF_000298275.1 Orycteropus afer afer
AACTGCTGTATGGAAAGTGAATTTGCTCTGTAAATCTTCACCCAAATCACAATAAAAAAGAAGAAGAAGAAGAAGAAGAAGAAGAAATACCAACACTTAACAATGGGGTAGAGAAGAAAGAATCTGGAAAGGAGACTGAAAAGGAGTCCTCACAAAAACAGAGTTATGTTAAAAAACCAAGTGAAGAGTATTTCAATGAGGAAGTAGTCAGCAGGGTCAAATAGTGGTGGGAAATTAAATAGGATGAGAACTAAAAAAATACACACTGAATAAGAATGTAGCATCTAAATATGATATTTTACAATCTTCTCACCACAAGCTAATCACATTCATACACACATAGTATGTATTCATTAAATATCAATGTATCAATTTAACAATAGGTACTGCATAGTAGGAGGCAGTATGGTGTAGTGGAAAGAGAATGGCATGTAAATCCCAGCATATATGCCTGCTAATTATGTGTTGTTGTTAGGTGCCCTTCAGTCATCTCCAACTCATAGAGACAGAACAAAACACTGCCTGGTCCTGCACCATCCACACAAAACTAGCTATGATTGAGTCCATCATTGCAGTCACTGTATCAATTCATCTTGTTAAGGGTTTTCCCCTTTTTCTCTAACCCTCTACTTTACCAAGCATGATATCCTTTTCCAGGGACTTGTCCCTTCTGATAACATGACCAAAGTAGGTGAGACAAAGTCTGGACATTGTCCTCTTCAGCCTTACTTATTCATTGTCCAACTTTCACATGCATATGAAGCTATTGAAAATACCATAACTTGGGTCATGTGTACTTTTATCTTCCGAGTGACATCTTTGCTCTTCATCACTTCACAGGGGTCTTTTGCAGCAGATTTCCCCAGGACAATATGACATCTGATTTCCTGACTGATGATTCCATGGGTGTTGATTGTGGATCCAAGTAAAATGAAATCCCTGACAACTTCAATCTTTTCTCCATTTATCATTATGTTGCTTATTGGTCCAGTTGTGAGGATTGTTGTTTTCTTTATGTTGAGGTGCAATCTATATTGAAGGCTGTAGTCTTTGATCTTCATCAGTAAACACTTCAAGTCATCTTCACTTTTGGCAAGCAAGGTTTTGTCATCTGCATAGCGCAGGTTATTAATGAGTCTTCCTCCAATCCTAATGCTGCGTTCTTCTTCATACAATCCATCTTGGCAGGTTATTTGCTCAACATACACATTGGATAAGTATGGCAAAAGGATACAACTCTAACATACACCTTTCCTGATTTTAAACCATTCAATATCCCCTTGTTCTGTTTGAACAATTGCCTCTTGGTCTATGGACAGTTTTCTCATGAGCACAATTAAGTGTTCTAGAATTTTGATTATTTGCAACATTACCCATAATCTGTTATGATCCACACAGTCTAATGCCTGTTCATAGTCAGTGAAACACAGGTAAACATCTTTCTGGTATTCTTTGATGCCTAGTCCAGTACTACGATAAGGAAAAAGACTCAGGATCTCAGTGTTGTTGCTTTTAATCCCTGCAGATGGATCCCTGGATACTTATTATATAACGATTCTGGGCACGAGACTGGAAACACAAAGATGAGTGAGATACAGGAAATACAAAGATGAATGAGCTACAGTTCCTACCCTCTAGGGGATCATGACCTCATAGAGAAGACAGATAATATAAGCAGATAATTATATTCCCTGATAAACCTTCCAGTGGGGAATGGTTAAGGGCAAAGCACTGTGGGAACCCAGTGGAAGGAATAATGAACCCTAGCACATGGGGGAGGAGAAGAGGCATCTGGGAAATCTTGGTGAGGACAAGGCTATAAACATCCTGCCTTAGGCTATAATAGGAACATTTGATTGCTCTTATTTTTCCCTCCTTTATTTGTATCATAGAATTTCAGAACCAGAATAGACCATTAAGATTAACATGGAATTAAAGAGCAGAGAGGCATAGTGATATCCTAATGTCAAGAGTTGAAAAAAAACAAAAAAAAATCAAGGCGTCCCAATGTCCAGTCCAAAGCTCGTTAAATTCAGCTTTGCCTGCTTTGGGAACAGGGGGCTCTGCTAGGTGCTCAGATGAGCTGGCCAGTCAGTTCACCCAAGAGTCAATTACCTTCATCTGAAAGTCATCAATAGCCCAAAAGGTATACGCATGGGTCATGGGGGCCAGGGCCTGGAGATATTGTTGGGGGCATTCACTGGAAGATTGTAAAAACAGTTTGCAATTTCCTGCTTACCTAAAAGGTTGGTGGTTAGAAAATATACAGAAGTTTTGTGGAAGAAAAGGCCTGGCAAATGCTTCCAAAAAAGATTACAGCCAAGAAACCCCTGTGGGGCAGTACTGTCACACATGGGGTCACCATAAGTCCAAATCAACTTGATAGGAATGGGTTTTACATGTTTAGGAAAGATAACAGAGGTTTATTTCCTTGAGTGGCTTATGTATCTGGTTTAGAAAAGTGAGAGGAAAAGAGACAGTGGGGGGAAGTTAAGGAGAACTTTCACTAACACTAAGGATAATGACAGATTAGTAACAGAGAAAAGGGTTACTCACTCTGTATAGATCAAGGAAGTAAGCAACAAAATTTCCATACAATAAAAAGATCAAAATCAAAACCCCATAATTTTGATAAAAAGCTAATGTCATAAATTCAAAATAAGAAAATACTTTAAGAATTCAGGCTCATTTAAGGAATTACAGGGGCTTGGGGAAAAAAATCTGACTCTTCAAAAAAACAAAACAACCCATTACTGTAAGTAGACTAATAAATGTTGTCACGTAAAGATTAGGTAGATCAGTAATGTCATATACCACACACCATTTGTTTGTGAACATACGCCTGAAACAAAACTTGACACTTAAGAAATTTGTTCCTGAAAGTTAAACATAGGTCATTTGCTTTGTAAACCCTGTCTCTATAGATGGTAAAACATACGCTTCTATCAGCCCTTTCTGAACTCTAAATTCCAAATGGAAACCAAATGAATTAAGTTGGAAAGTCCCTTGAATTCCTTGGGATGGAACTAGACCTGTGGGTCATTTTTTGAGTCTTGTTGTAGCCGCTATCAACAATTTATTGTGACACTTTCTTAAACAAATTGAACAAGGAGATAATAGTTTAATCAAAGATAGTTGACCGAATCATAAGCAAACAGATATTTCTGAAGGCAGCATTTTTAAAATGTAACACTTTTAAGAAGACTAACTACAGGGAAGTCTTATTCATCCATCATTGCTCAACAATGAAGTTGTCCATACAAGTGTGTTTTCCAGATAGTAGCTGATTTCCCCTTCAAATGACAACACTTCAAAAAAAAATTTTGATAGAGATGATTTTAAGACCTACCACACACTTCCTCACTAGCTTTTGTGACTTTACTAAACCTTTTTTTCCATGTGTCAGGATCCACAAATACTAATATCATCTACTGGGATAGCTGTGATATAACTTTGTGCACAGGGCTGAATAGAGTTCCCAGGGTTTGCATTTGCCTAATTCTTATGCGAACTTCTCTATTTTTTGTTTCTTTTTCTTGCTGTCACATTTTATAATTGTTCCTATGCCTTCTTACAGTACTCTTTTCTATTTCATTTGATATTTTTTAAATGTCTTATCATTTTCAATTATGAAAATAACATAAGCTCATCCTATAAAACCTGAAAAATATGGAGAAAATTTTAAAATATGGAAAATTTAAAAGATTAAGGAAATGTTAAAAATTCACCTACTCATAAACAGATGTTCCCTCTCCATCTTTTTTCTTAATGCATGGGTTTGTTTTAAACTACATTAAGATGAGTGATACATGTAAAACTTTGCATTTGCCTTTTGCACTTAATATTACAGTAAAATAAAAAAAAAACACCCTGGTCTTCCAAAGAAATACTTTAATGATAGTATAATTTTTTATTGGAGGAATTTTCACTAAGAAATTATCTTTGCAATCTATATGTGGTTAACCACTGTTTTGTTTTGTTTTGTTTTCTAGATACATAACTTTATCACATTCCCCAAAGTATATCCACCTCACAAAGAGTAAAAAATGTGTATTGTACTAAGAATTTACTTCATAATTTACGATTTGGTACTTATGTATCAACATGAAACATATTAATGATCATCAAGAAGTTGTTTGTAACACAAAGATTGGAAGCAATCGTAATAGTCTATCTATAAAAGACTAGTTATATCTATGCAAAAGAAAATACTATTTAGCCACTAAGAAGAAGGATGTAAATCCATACTACAGATATGGAATGACCTGTAAAATAGCTTGTAATATGAAAAAAACATGAAACTATATATACTTATACATATATAAAAAAATAAATAAACCACCAAACTCACTGCTTTTGAGTCAATTTGACTCATAGTGACCCCTCCTTGGGTTTCCGAGGCGGTACCTTTATGGAAGTAGATTGTGCAACCTTCCTTCTGAGGAGTGGCTGGTGGGTTTGAACCACCAGCCTTCTGGTTAGCAGTCAAATAGCTTAGGCACTATGCCACCAGAGCTCCTATACTTATACATACATACAATATATATGCTGTAGAAATGCAAATAAATTCTAGAAGGACACACAAGAAGCTGGTAACAGTGACTGTCTCAGGGTGGGAAGAGATTGGGTGACTCCAGGTAGGAGTCTCATTTGTTATGCACTGTACATTCCCTGGTACCAATGAAAGGTTAGTACCAGGGCTATATAGTGCAAACCAAATGAAACTTTTGTTTGTTGTGGCTTTGCTATGTGCAGGTGTCACTCTTTCTGCTGTCTCAGCACTAATATGAATGATGCATTTAATTTTCATACAGATAGTAATAATCATGCATACTTACTGTTTACTCTACACCATGCAGTAAGACTGATGCTTCCATGGGCATTGACTGTGGATGCAAGTAAAATGAAACCCCTGAAAACTTCATTCATTTTACTTAAATCCACAATCAATGACCATGAAAGCAGCAGTCAAGAAATCAGACATTTTTGGAATTGAACCCACACCTGTG
>NW_006921794.1:1180442-1191358 GCF_000298275.1 Orycteropus afer afer
TGCTGTATGGAAAGTGAATTTGCTCTGTAAATCTTCACCCAAATCACAATTAAAAAAAGAAAACAGAAATCAGACATCATATTGCACTGGACAAATGTGCTACAAAAGATCTCTTTAAAGTATTGAAGAGCAAGGACACTTTGAAGACTAAGGTGCACCTGACCCAAGCCACAGTATTTTCAATAGCCTCACATGCATGTGAAAGCTAGAAAATGAATAAGGAAGACCACAGAAAACTTGATTCATTTGAATTGTAGTGTTAGTGAAGAAAATTGAAAATGCCATGGACTGCCAGAAGAATGAAAAAAACTGTCCTGAAGGAAGTGCAGCCAGAATACTCCTTAGAAGCAACAATGGCTAGACTTCATCTCACCTACTTTGGTCATGTTGTCAGAAGGGCCCATTCCCTAGAGAAGGATATCATGCTTGGTAAAGCAGAGGGTCAGTGAAAAAGGGGAAGACCCTCAATGAGATGGATTGACACAGTGGCTGCAATGATGGGCTCAAGCATAGTAACAATTGTAAGGATGGAGCAGGACCCAGCAATGTTTCATTCTGCTGTACATAGGGTCACTATGAGTTAGAGCTGACTAGACAGCACCTAATAACAATGGCAACATACAGTAAGAGCACTTAAACATATACTTTCATCAAAACCTCACAACAACCCTGAAAGGCACCGTTCTACAGGTAAAGAAACTAAGAAACTGGGAAGTCAGTAATTTGCACAAGATGGCACCTCTCAGAAGCTACAGTCTCCAAGCACAAAACAATATAAAAGGCATAAAGCCATTTAAGAGTTTAAAGAGAGAGAGAGAGAGAGAGAGAGAGAGAGAGAGAGATTTAACAAGTGAAAGAAATTATTCATTTCAGGAACAACAACAACAACAAAAAACTCCACACAGGTACTAGAATACACACACACACACACAAAAAAAAAAAAACAGTTGCCAATGAGTTGACTCGAACTTATGATGAACCCATGAGCATCATAGTAGAACCCTGCTCCACAAGGTTTTCAATGGCTGATTTTTTCAGAATCATATCACCAGGCCTTTCTTCAGAGGCACCTCTGAGTGAACTCTCACTTCTAGCCTTTTTGGTTAGCAGCCATGTCATTAACCATTTGTACTACCTTGGGACTCCTTTTGTTCCACGTCTCCTTTAAAGCTCAAAACTGGAATCAACAGTATAGTGGTGATCGTCAGCTACCTAATGAGAAATGTGCTGGATATTTTTAATACATATATAAGCTATTTTTTATATTGTTACCATATGAGAGTCTGTAAAAATACTCCTCTAGTCCTGAAGTCCTAAACAGCATTGTCCCAAAGTCCCTTCCCATTCTTATTTCCCACTCCTCTCCACAAGCTCCACAGCACTCACATGGTTCTGCTTGGGGTCCCTGAGGACAAGGCATCTTAGTTACCTAGAGCAACCATAACAAAATTCCACAAGTGGGTAATTTTAAAGAACACTTATTTTCTCACAGTACTGGAGGCTAGAAGTCCAAATCAGGGTCTCAGCCATGTCAGCTCCTTCCGTGGGTCTCTCTGCAGCATCTGGTGGCCACCAGCAATTCTTGGCATTCCTTTGCTCCTTAGCATGCCTCTGTTTTGACACGGTGTCTCCTCTGTGAGTCTATCTCTTGATGCCTGGCATAGGCCTTACAAGACACCACTCAGAAGGGATTAGGTTTAACAAAAATGAACTCAAAATGGATTAAAGACCTAAATGTAAAACCCAAAATGATAAAGATCATCAAAGATAAAGTACAGGCAAACTTAGGGTCCCTAATTTATGTGTAATAGACTATCAGGCACAACCCAAAATGCACAAACTGCAGAAGATAAACTAGATAACTGGGTTCTTCTAAAAATTAAATTCTTATCCACATCAAAAGACTTCTATAATAGGGTTAAAAGAGAACCTACAGATTGAGAAAAAATATTTGGCAGTGACATATCCAACAAAGGACTTACCTTTAAAATTTATAGAAAACTTCAACATCTCAATATCAAAGAGACAAACAATCCAATTCAAAAATGGGCAAAGGACATGAACAGACATTTCACCAAAGAAGATATTCAGGCAGCCAACATACACATGAAGAAATGCTCATGATTATTAGTCATTAGAGATATGCAAATCAAAACTATAATAGGGTGTCATCTCACCCCAGCAATAATAGAAATGTTCAACAAGGTAGAAAACAACAAATGCTGGTGAGGGTGTGGAGAGATTGGAACTATCACACGCTGCTGGTGGGACTGTAAAATTGTACAACCACTATGCAAACGGAATGGCAAGTCTTTAAAAAGTTGGAAATAGAAATACCATTTGATCCAGCAATCCCACTATTAGGAATATATCCTAAAGAGGTGAGATATAGGACATGAATAGATATATGCACATCATGTTCATCACAGCACCACTCACAATAGCAAAGAGCTAGAAACAACCTAAGTGCCCATCAACAGATAAGTGGAAAACCAAACTATGGTACATACACACAATAGAATATTATATAACATTAAAGAATACTGAATATATGACCATAACCATACATAGATTTAGCAGCTGATATTCCTCCGTGTTGTTGTTGTTGTTAGGTGCCATCGAGTTGGCTCCAACTCATAGTGATCCTATATACAACGGAATGAAACACTGCCAGTCCTGTGCCAGCCTCACAATCTTTGCTATACCTGACCCCACCATTGCAGCCACTGGGTCAATCCATCCCATTGAAGGTCTTCCCCTTTTTTGTTGTCCCTCCACTTTACCAAGCATGATATGCTTCTCCAGGGAATGGTTCCTTCTGACAACATGACCAAAGTAGGTGAAACAAACTATGGCCATTCTCCCTTCCAAGGAGCATTCTGACTACACCTCTTCCAGGACAGATTTGTTAGTTCTTTTGGCAAACCACGGTACTTTCAGTATTCTTTACCAATGCCACAACTCAAAAGCATCAACTCTTCTTTGTTCTTCCTTATTCATTGTCCAGCTTTCACATGCATATGAGGCGACTAAAAATACCATGCTTGAGTCAGGTGCACCTTAGTCTTCAAAGTGACACCTTTGCTCTTTAATACTTAAAAGAGGTCTTTTGCAGCAGATTTGCCCAGTGCAATATGACCGCTCATTTCTTGACTGCTGCTTCCATTGGTATTGATTGTGGAACCAAGTAATATGAAAACTTTGACAACTTCCATCTTTTCTCCATTCATTTTGATGCTGTTTATTGATCCAGTTGTGAGGATTTTCATTTTCTTTACATTCAGATGTAATTCTTACTACAGACTGCAGTCTTTAATCTTCATTACGTGCTTCAAGCCATCTTCACTTTCAGCAAGCAAAGTTGTGTCATCTGCATATCGCAGTTTGTTAATGAGTCTTCCTCCTATCCTGATGCCATGCTCTTCTTCATATAGCCCAGCTTCTTGGATTATTTGCTTAACATACAGATTGAATAAGTATAGCAAAAGGATTCAACCTTGACGCACTCCCTTCCTGATTTTAAACCATGCAGTATCTCCTTGTTCTATTCAAAGAACAGTTTCCTTGTCTATGTACAGGTGCCCCATGAGCACAATTAAGTGTTCTGGAATTCCCTTTCTTCTCAATGTTATCTATAATTTGTTATGATCCATGCAATCAAATGATTTTACATAGTCAATAAAATACAAGTAAATATCTTTCTGGGAGCTCTGATGGCATAGTGCCTAAGGCATTTGACTGCTAACCAGAAGGCTGGCGGTTCAAACCCACCAGCCACTCTTCGGAAGGAAGATTGGGCAATCTTCTTTGCTTTCAGCCAAGCTCCATCTGACATCAGCAATGATATCCCTCATTCCACATCCTCTGCTGAATGCAGCTTGCATTTTTTCTGGAATTCTGTGTCAATATACTGCTGCAACCATTTTTGAATTATCTTCAGCAAGAGTTTACTTGCATGTGATATTAATGATACTGTTTGATAATTTCCACATTGTGTGTGAAAGGATCACCTTTCTTTGCAATGGGTACAAATATGAATCTTTTCCAGTGAGTTGGCCAGGTAGCTGTCTTCCAAATTTCTTGGCATAGACGAGTGATGCCTCCAGGAGGGCATCTATTTGTTGAAACATCTTAATGGGTATTCCATCAATTCCTGAAGCCCTGTTCTTTGCCAGTTCCTTCAGTGCAGCTTTGACTTCTCCCTCAAATACCATTGGTTCTTGATCATATGCCACCTCCTGAAATGGATAAACACTGAGCAATTCTTTTTGGTACAGTGACTCTATGTATTCTTTCCACCTTCTTTTGATGTTTCCTGCATCAGTCAATACTTTGCCTATAGAATCATTCAATATTGCAACTCGAGGCTTGGATTTTTTCTTCAGTTCTTCCAGCTTGAGAAATGTTGAGGATGTTCTTCCCTTCTGGTTTTTGAACTCCAAATCTTTACACATTTCATTATAATAATTGACTTTGTCTTCTCAAGCTGCTCTTTAATCTTCTGTTCAGTTCTTTTATCTTGTCGGTTCTTCCATTTACTTTAGCTACTCTCTGCTCAAGGGCAAGTTTCAGAGTCTCTTGTGACATCCATTTTAGTCTTTTCTTCCTTTTCTATTTTTTTAAATACCTTGAGCTTTCTTCATGGATGATGTTCTTGATATCATCCCACAATTCCTCTGGTTTTCAGTCATTGGGTGTTCAATGCATCAAAGCTACTCTTTAGATGGTCCTAATTCAGGAGGGGTATAATCAAGGTCATATTTTGGCTCTCATAGACTTGTTTTAACTGTCTTCAGCCTCAACTTGAATTTGCCTGTGACCAGTTGATGGTCTGTTCCAGTCAGCTCCAGGAATTGTTTTGGCTGAAGATATTGAGCTTCTCCATTGCCTCTTTCCACAGATGTAGTTGATCTGATTCCTGTGTACTCCATTTTGGCAGTCCACATGTATAGCAGCCATTTGTGTTTTTGAAAAAAGGTATTTGCAATGAATAAGTCATTGATCTTGCAAAATTCTATCATGTGAGCTCCAGCATCATTTCTATCACCAAAGCCATATTTTCCAACTACTAGTGATTCTTCTTTGTTTCCAGCTTTTGATTTTCAATCACCAGTAATAGTCAACACATCTTGAGTGCATGTTTGGTCAGTTTCAGACTGCAGAAGTTGGGTAAAAAAAAATCTTCAATTTCCTCATCTTTGGCTTTGGTGGTTGGTGAATAAATTTGAATAATAGTAGTATTAACTGGTCTTCCCTGTAGGTATATGAAAATTAGCCTATCACTGACAGCACTGTACTTCAGGATATATCTTGAAACATTCTTTGCAATAATGAATGCCACATCATTCCTCTTCAATTTGTCATTCCTGACTTAGTAGGTCATATGGTTGTCTGATTCAAAATGGGCAAAATCAGTCCATTTTAGCTCACTAATGATATTTATACATTCCATTTCATTTTTGACAACTTCTAATTTTCCTAGATTCATATTTTGTACATTCTGTGTTTCAATTATTAATGGATTTTGCATATGTTTCCTATATATGTATTTGCATGTGCTATAAAAATGTCTGTGTCCATTTTAGACATAACAGGAGGAAGAGTTAGGATAACTTCATAGCTGTATATAAGCACCTTACAAGAGTGTGTTGCTAGTCCTGCAGGCTTGGGACCATGGTTGTGGGAGACATTAAGCTCAATTAGCACAACATGGTATACAAAATATTGTTCTACATCTTACATCAATGAGTAGTGAGTAGGGTCTTAAAAGCTTGTCACCTAAGTGGAAGCTATTGGTCTCTCCTTGTCTGGAGCAAAGAAGGGTGAAGAAAATCAAAGACATATGGAAACAGATAGTCCAAAGGACTAATGGACCATGAGAATCTCAGCATACATGACCGAGACCACAAGAACTAGATGGTGCCCAGCTACTAATACCAACTACTCAGAAAAGGATCAAAATTGGAGATCTTGTATAGAATGAAAGAAAACTGTGGAACAAAACTCAAAATAAAAAAAGACTGGGCTTACTGGTTTGATAGAGACTAGGAGCTCTGGTGGTGTAGTGCCTAAGGCATTTGACTGCTAACCAGAAGGCTGGCAGTTCAAACCCACCAGCCACTCCTTGGAAGGAAGATTGGGCAATCTACTTCTGTAGTGATACCACCTTGGAAACCCAAGGAGGGGTGACTATGAGTCGGAGCCAACTTGACAGCAGTGTGTAAATGAGTGAGTGAAACACCTCAGACTATGGCCCTGAGTCACCCTTTGGGCCTAGAATTGAACTCACTTGGTGGCTTACCTCTCAGCCAAACAATAGACAGGACTACCATCAGAACATCTACACCGAGGTGATGTATTCCTTAGAACAATCAACCATGGGAGATCAGAAGGGCAGTATTTATTTACACAGGGAGAAAGGTAGGGAGGCAGGAATGCATAAGCAAGGAGGACACAGAGAAAGGTTAACCACAGGAAGGAAGTGGGAGGTAAGATGTTATACTATAGGAAATGTAACTAATGTCACAAAACAAAATATGTAGGAACTGTTCAACGTAAAATGAATCTGCTTTGTAAAATTTCACCCAAATCACAATAAAAAAGTAAAAAAAAAATGCATTTAAAAAAAAATGACAAATCCATGAATCACCTCACAATGTGGAAGAACTGGGAGGACATCATTATGCTGAGCGAAATAAGCCAATCACAGAAGAACAAATATTGTATGGGTCCATTATAAAAAGTCAAGGAAAGGTTTACACAGGAAAGGAAACTTTCTTTGTTGGTTACCAGGGATAGAGGGAAAATTGTTGACTAGTGAAGAGACATGTGTTGATTTTGGTGAAGGGAAAGACAACATAACGAAACTGTGTGACTAGTAAAATATCACTAAGGAAAAGGAAGACACAAAGAGGTGCACTAGAGGGACAGACAAGAAAGGTAAATACTACTACATACACAATACTGCACTATCAGTAATAACAAACAATAATCTATGGGTGGATATATTGATAGACAGACAAGAAGATCAGGTATGGGTAGGTGAATGGGAATATACCTACAACCATACGTAGGTTTGATAAACAATATTGCCACATTTGTATTTGTATGTGCTATAAAAATGTCCATATGCATTATAGAGCTAATAGAGGACACAGAATAACTTCTTAGCCACAACAAAACACCTTGAGGGAGTGAGTCACTTGACCAGCAAGCTCAGGACAATGTTTGTGGGGGACATCAAGCTCAATTGGCACAACATAGTACACAAAAACATTGTTCTACATCCTAAGTAGCAAATGGGGTCTTAAAAGCTTACAAGTGGCCATCTGAGATGCAACTATTGGTTTCTCTTTGTCCAGAGTAAAGAAAATGAAAGACCTACAGAACAATTAGTCCAAGGGACAAATGGACCATGGGAACCTCAGCCTACACGACCCTGAGACCAGAAGAACTAGAAGGTGTCTGGCTACCAATGCCAACCACTCAGAAAGAGATCAAAATTGGAGATCCTAGTTAGAATGGGAGAAAAAATGTGGAACAAAATTCAAAAACATAAGAAAGACCAGGATTACTGGTCGTATAGAGACTGGTGAAACCCCTGAGACTGTGGACCCTTCCAGCCTGGAACTGGATTCATTCCTGTGGGTCAACTCTCAGCCAAACAATAGACAGACCTATGAACTGAACCACTACACCAGGAAGATGCACTCCTTAGAACAGTCAACCATGGGAGATAAGAAGGGCATTTGCACAGGGAGAAAGTTAGGCAGGCAGGAATGCGTAGGTAAGAAGGACACAGGGAAGGGATAAACACAAGAAGGATGTGGAAGAACTGTTACATTGAGGGCATTGTAGTCAATATAATGAAACAAAATTTATATGAACTGTTGAATGTAAAACTAATCTACTTTGTAAAATTGCACCCAAATCACAATTTAAAAAAAAAAAAATTTAAAGGGGGGTAGGAGATTAGCTTTAGGATCTATCCATCTCTGGTACGGCCTCATTAACATAGCAAAGAAAAAAGGCTTATTTCTAAACAAGGTCACGTTCATTGGTAAAGGGGTTAGGACTTCAATGTATAGTTTGGGGAGACACAATTTGATCCAGAACTACATTTCCCACTACTGTGCTGTTTTGCTTGAATTGCTCTATCAACTATAGATTTCTGCCATTCACAGTCCTAAACATCCTTCAAGGCTTTGACTCAATGCCACCACCCACCAGAAGTCTCTCCTGATCATCTATATCAAAGCTCATCTCCCCTTCTCCAGAACTTTACATTCAATAGAAATTCTAACACAAATAAATAATGCAAATGAAACTTCAATTATGAAAGTGTCTGTCTGCTACCTGGATTTCCTGGGTGGCACAAATGGTTAAGCACTAGACTACTAACTGAAAGGGTGGAGGTTCAAACCCACCCAAAGATGCCTCAGAAGATAGGCCTGGAGATCTGCTTCCAAAAGGTCACAGCCTTGGAAACTATGGAGTAGTTTCACTTCGCACACATGGAGTCACCATGATTCGGAATTAATTTGATGCCAACTAACAACATCCACCATCAACCTCTCCCTTGCAATGTGGGTCTCAGGAGAAAAAGAACAATGTCTTTCCATTATTTACCATCTGAGCTTGGTGGTGAAATGAACAAGACATTTGGCTGCTAACTAGAAAGTCAATGGCTCAAACCTACCAGCTGCTCCATGGCAGGAAGATGAAGCAATCTACTTCCATAAAGATTTACACCCTCGGAACCCCAGTGGAGGTCACTATAAGATGGAATTGACTCAGTGGCAGTGGGTTTGGTTTTTTGGTTTATACACTGTCAGGCACAACATTTACCTATTTGACATAATATTGGATACAATATTTAAATAATTGCTCAATAGATGATTGCAAGGAATAGAACTTAGGGAATGGCATGAGTCATGAAGAAAACCCTTCTAGAACAATTCTAGAGGCAAGACCCCTAGCTCCACCTAGTTCTTTGCTCAAATCCATAAAGATACAGGAAGATCTTTCTTCCTTACTGACATCTCCATTCATTTCACACGAGCCCTTTTATAATTCACTTGGAAGATGCAAATACCGGAAGTGTGAACAGCTACCACAGGCTCTGAGATGTTAATTATCTCCATTCCACTTCTGGGTGCAACCTGGAGGTGTGCCTCACACAAGAAGCAGGAACTTGCTATGCAGGGCCTCAAAGGGATCATCTGCTTTGAAAGAAGTAGAAGTGATTGTAGAAGTAGAAACCCCTTCCTGTTGCTAAGAGGCTGCTATAATACAACTTGATACACCTAGAAATCCTCAAGGCTGATGGAAAATAAGGGACATTGGTGGTTCAATGATAGAAATCTCACCTTCCGCTTGAAAGCCTCGGGTTCAATTCATGGCCAATGCACCTCATACACAACCACTACTCATCTCTCAGTGGAGGCTTGTGTGAACAGATTTCAGCAAACATTCCGGACTAAGATAGACTAGGAAGAATGGCCTGGCAATCCACTTCCAAAAATCAGCCAATGAAAACTCTATGGATCACAACAGTCTGATCCACAACCAAGCATGGGGATGGCACAGAACCAGGCAGTGTATGGTTCCATTGTACACAGGGTCATCTTGAGTCAGGGGCTGACTGGCAGCAGCTAACAATAACAACACTAGAGATAGGTAATGATGTAAGATTAGCTTCTCTTCACCCTCCAACCTCATCCCTAGTTTACATATTGTATGTGTTTGGGGTAAGAAGGTTTTGGAACATCTAAGTTGGATATCAATAACAGGGTGTTTTATTCTGCTTTAATCTTATTGGTGCTCAGCTCTGAAGAATATTAGGGACCCAGGGATCACAGAGTTTGTGCACAGCTACACAAGAAGAGAAGCTGTCCTTGCTGCAGAATGAAGTAGAAGCCTGAAATAGAGAAGAAGAAAAGGAACCAGGGAGAAAGACCAAGAGAAATGGGGACATGCAATGAAGGCTTAGCCCTGACCCAAAGAAACCCTAAAGGAACCCCAAAGAAATGTTTGCACTAGTCTCTGTGTTCTAGTTTAGTCCTGATTGGCCACAAGGAATATGAGGTCCTATAACAATAGGCCAAGCCCACCCATTTGCCCTTGCAACCACTGCAGGGCAAGACCCAAAAGGCAGGTCAGAGTATTTCGATGATTGAAGAAGACAGGCTGCCCTAAAGAATAATCAGTTGCTGTCAAGTTGACTCTGACTCACAGTGACACCATGTGTGTCAGAGTAGAACTGTGTTCCACAATTTGATGGAAACACCCTAAATGTCCATCAAAGGATGAGTGGATAACCAAATTATGGTACATGCACACAATAGAATACTGTATTACATTAAAGAACAATGAGGGATATGTGGCTCAACTCACAACGTGGATGAACCTAGAGGACATTATGCTGAGTGAAGTAAGCCAATTGCAGAAAGACAAGTACTTCATGAGCACATTACTGTAAAAAACAAAGAAGGGTTTGCTTGGGACAGGGAACTCACTTTGTAGATTACTGGGATGGGGAGGAAAGGGGAGGGATTAATTTCGGGCTAGTTGGGGCCCACACGCTGATGTGGGTAAGGGGAGGGATATACAGAAAGGAACTGTGATCACCAGGATAACATTAGGAAATGGGAGGACACTGAATTGTGCATATAGAGGTAGACAACAGAGGTTAATACCAACCATTGTGTCTACAATACTGCATTACTATTAACACCAAACACCGGGCTATAGATAAACACATAAACAGCTGAGAGGATCAGATGGGGGTCAGTGAACAGGAGTATACTCTAGACCATGGATAGATTCAGCTGAGGTTAATCTTGCACAGACACCAGTGATACAAAATACCCAAAATACCTGCATTTCTTACAGAAACAACAGAAGACAGACATAGA
>NW_006921794.1:1191803-1193183 GCF_000298275.1 Orycteropus afer afer
TCTGACGAGATCCCCCAATACTATGGCCCTGGAATATATTCTGTGCCTGGAATAAAACTCACCCCCAGGGGCTGGCTCTCAGCTCAATTGTTAACAAGATGTACATGCAGACCATTCAACCCAGGATGACACACCCACATACTCTATGGTAATATATCCTTTAGAGCAATAGACCATGGGGCACCAGTGGACCAACATTCAGGTTAAGGAAATGCAGGACAAACAGGAGTGCATAAATATGAGGGGCACAGGGGGAGGATTACAGGGTAGGGAGGGGAGGAGAGTGAGTTAGTGTTGGACACAGTAAATGGGGAGTGAAACTAAATGTACACATAACGTTGAACGTAAAACAAGCTTAAAAAAAAAGAGAGAGAGAGAGAACTGTGCCCCATAGGATTCACAATGGCTGTTTTTTCTAGGGGGGTATCACCAGGCCTGTCTTCTGAGGTACCTCGGGGTGGACTTGAATGTTCAACCTTTTTGTTAGCAGCTGAATGTGTTAGTTCTTTGTACCATTGAGGGACTCTCCTGAAGACTAGAGCCCACCTTAATAGTTGGGTATTCTTGCTGTTCTTAGACAGTTTGGGAAGAAAAAATGGGAAAGGGGTTAGGGCAGATTCCACTGAGACCTCTTGGAAGAAGAGAACAAAGGAGGTGACTTCGAGGTCAATGTCATTGGCTGAGAGCCCAGAGGAGTATCCTTGGGGAACAAACAGGAAAGTACCTTCTCAATGGAGACAGAGCTTGACGAGGAACTGGCAAGGGGAAGCAGAGAGCAGTCTGAGGCCAGAGGAGAAGACCCGGGAGAAACAGGCAAGAAGCAGATCCTGGGCAGAAATCCTGGTCATCTTTCTGGAGGCAAGACTGTAGGCTCCACCTAGCGTTGGGCTCAAATTCATAGCTACACAAAGATCTTTCTTCTTATCTGTGTCTCTATCCTTTTTACACTAGCTCTTTTATAATATGGTTCCTTAGTTTTATTTACCTAGCTTTCCCAGTAAAATTATCATTCTATAATTTTAGGAGTTTTTTAGTTTGAATAAGAGAAAAAAGTTGTTTTCAAACTTTCAAAATCTCTTTCCTCAGCCATTAAATAGGGATAGTGGCATCTACCTCATAAAATTACTGTGAAACTTGAGACATGTGAAAGGCATTGTGGGTGGTGCAAACAATTAGCGTGCTATGCTGCTAACAGAAATGTTGGATGTGTGAGTCCACTCACAGGCATCTTGGAAGAAAGGCCTGGTGATCTGGTTGTTGCTGGGTGCGGTCGAGTCATCTCCGACTCATAGCGACCCCATGCACAGCAGAACAAAACACTGCCTGATCCCGCGCCAGCTCCACGATCCCTGCTATACTTGAGCCCATCATCGCAGCCAC
>NW_006921794.1:1198790-1200710 GCF_000298275.1 Orycteropus afer afer
TGTATTCCTTCCATCTTCTTTTGATGTCTCCTGCATCATTCAATATATTGCCCATAGAATCTCAATATTGCAACTCAAGGCTTAAATTTTTTCTTCAGTTCATTCGGTTTGAGAAATGCCAAACATGTTCTTCCCTTTTGGTGTTCTAACTCCATGTCTTTGCACATTTCATTATAATAATTGACTTTGTTTTCTGGAGCTACCCTTTGAAATCTTCTGTTCAGCTTTTTTATCTTGTCAGTTCTTTCATTTGCTTTAGCCACTCTTTGTTCAAGGGCAAGTTTCAGAATCTCTTCTGACATCCATTTTGGTCTTTCTTCCTTTCTTGTTTTTCTAATGACCTTGTTTTCTCTTCATGGATGATGTTCTTGATGTCATCCCACAATTCTTCATGTTTTCAGTCATTGGTGTTCAATGCATAAAAACTATTCTTTAGATGGTCTCTAAATTCAAGAGGGATATAATCAAGGTCATATTTTGGTTCTCCCGGACTTGTTTTAATTGTCTTCAACTTCAAGTTGAACTTGCGTATGAGCAGTTGATGGTCTCTTCCACAGTCAGCTCCTGACCTTGTATTGGCTGAAGATATTGAGCTTCTCCATTGCCTCTTGCCACAGATGTAGTCAATCTGATTCCTGTGTACTCTAGCTGGTGAAGTCCACATGTATAGCAGCCATTTGTGTTGTTGAAAAAAGGTATTTGCAATGAATAAGTCAGTGATCTTGCAAAATTCTATCGTCTGATCTCCAGCGTCATTTCATCCCCAAGGCCAAATTTTACAACTACCAGTGATTCTTCTTTGTTTCCAACTTTTGCATTCCAATCACCAGTGATAATCAGTACATATTGATTGCATGTTCTGTTAATTCCAGACTGCAGAAGTTGGTAAAAATCTTCAGTTACCTCATTGTTGGCTTTGGTGGTTGGTGCGTAAATTTGAATAATAGTAGAATTAACTGACCTTCCTCTTGTTGTTGTTGTTGTTGTTGTTGTTGTTATGTGCCATCAAGTCAGATCTGACTCAGAGCAACCACTCCTTGGGTTTCCAAGGCAGTATCACTACAGAAGTAGGCACTTTGCTACCAGAGCAGTTATCACTAACTATCACTAACAGCATTGTACTTCAGGATAGAGTTTAAAACATTCTTTGTGATGATGAATTCCACGTCATTCCTCTCCAATTTGTCATTCCTGGCATAGTAGATCATATAGTTGTCTGATTCAAAATGGCCAAAACCAGTACATTTCAGCTCACTAATGCCAAGGATATCAATCTTTATTCATTCCATTTTATTTTTGACAACTTCCAATTTTCCTAGATTCAAACTGCATACATTTCATGTTCTGATTATTAATGGATGTTTGCAGCTGTTTCTTCTCATTTTGAATTATGCTACATCAGCAAATGGTGGTCCCAAAAGCTCTATTTTATGCATATCATTAAGGTCAGCTTTACTCTGATGAGGCAGTTCTTTCCCAGTCATATCTTGAGCACCTTCTCACATCAGGGCTCATCCTCCAGCATTGTATTGGACGATGTTTCAGGGCTATTCAGAAAGTTGTCCAGTAATATATCAGATAGTGTTTCACTGCTCTTCATAAGGTTTTCCCTGGCCAATTCTTGGGGAAGTAGATGGCCTCTTCCTTCTTCTGAGTCTGTCTCAGTATGGAACCTGCACTGAAACCCATCTACCACTGGCAACCCTGCTGGCATTTGAAACCATGATGGCACAGCCTCCAGCCTCATAGCAACATGTAAGCCACCACAGTATGACAATGACAACCTGACAGACAAGTTTGTCTCCCTTAGCTTCCTGCCTGGGGGCTCTCCCTCTTACCTGTTCATTAAAATTACCACCTCCTGGTAGCATAGTGCCTAAGGCTCTTGACTGCTAACCAGGAGGCTGGTGGTTCAAACCC